>NC_092258.1:1515000-1657500 GCF_036320965.1 Panulirus ornatus | reverse complement strand
ATGATACAGGGCGCCCGAGGAGCCTGCAGGAGCCCCATTAACTTGGAGGAATATTTATGTTATAAATCTCGTTTTTTCTGGGTTGTGTCTACGTGGGAATTCCGGGGAATACTGGCAGAGCCTGAGTGGAACATCTTGAGGTTTAAACTGTTCTGTAGTCAAGAGTTAATCTGGTCATGAATAACAATTCTGGTTCTAGAACCTAAACGTTCTTTTAAGGTGCAAGTCAAGACTCAGGACTTTGCAACTTGCTCAACTGTATAAGCATGTAGTGTGACTCTCTCTCAGTTACTGCACACATTTCCAGCGATCTGTACCACTGAGTAAAGGTTGCCATTTCTCTCAGGATGAAACTCTATTCGTCCATATTGCTACACAAATTCCTACCCGGTAAATGGTCTAAAAAAAAAGATGTACAGACGAGTACGATGGCGTCCTGGGTCTGAAGGGAACTCGTAGAGGTGACGTGAGAAAACAAATATGAGTAACATTGAAGCAGGTTTGTTATTTTCGACTCAAATTCAGAAACAGACTGGTGAACACCTCGGGCTTTTATCACGTCTTGATGATGACTGATACAACGGTGGGACGTAATGTGTAGAGGAACGGGTTTCCTGAGGATGGTACGTCATGAGACGCTGTGGTATAGGGGCATCCATTCTCTGTGTGGAAGTTCTTCATGAGTCTTGGGGTAGAGTCATTCACCCATGGCATGTAAAAATGGTCTCAGGGGTCTCCTCCTGCCATGTAAATCTAATACACTCCAGTGCATCTTCCCAGGTCATGTGTAGAGGGCGTATCGAGCGGCCTGTTAGCGAGGTGAACGAGGCTGTTCATCAGATGGTGGTGGCGGTCACCTCTTCCAAGGTGGTGCTGTGTTCCTATCCACTGGTGGTGGGGTGGCCCCATCCTCTGGTGGTGGGGTGGCCCCATCCACTGGTGGTGGGATGGCCCCATCCACTGGTGGTGGGGTGGCCCCATCCACTGGTGGTGGGGTGGCCCCATCCTCTGGTGGTGGGGTGGCCCCATCCACTGGTGGTGGGATGGCCCCATCCACTGGTGGTGGGGTGGTCCCATCCACTGGTGGTGGGGTGGCCCCATCCACTGGTGGTGGGGTGGCCCCATCCTCTGGTGGTGGGGTGGCCCCATCCACTGGTGGTGGGGTGGCCCCATCGTCAGACGCTAGTACAGGTGCACAATAAATTCGCTGCTCTTACGGCGAAAATCAAATCGCTGAGGGCGGATCTGAGTCGTGGTTGCTGTGGTGTGGTTGTGGGCGTGGCAGTACAGTTTTAAGTGTGGTGGTAGACTTGTAGATGTGGTAGTAAAGTTGTGGGTGTGGCCGTATAACTGTTGTCTCTGTGGTATTGTAGTGGTCACGATCGTAATATCGGGGGTCTGGTTTGGACAGGAGGTTCGCGCACCTTCTCATGACGAAAATACACATCCATCCTCACTGGTGTTGTGGAGAGGAGCAAGGTCACGCTGAAGAGAGCCTCTTATACCTACCTGCTCCTGGCTAAGGTACACACCCTTCAAGGTCGCCATGTCACTCCCACCACGAGGTGGTAAAATGTGTCGTACTTAAAGGTTAAACGATTAAAGGAACCACGTTGAGCCGGGCAATAAGCAGGCCATCTATGGTCAGATCGTAACACAGATTAACACCTGCTTCACACATAGCCCTTTTATAATATCTTCAGCATCAATCTACGTCGTTGACTGAAATGGATCTCTTAAATATTTCCCCTCTTGCCAGGGGTTATGAATTTCAAATAAGCTTTTTATCAAGGTTGAAGTGAGCGCTGACAAGTGCTGATATCGGTGTTGAGCGTCGACACCAGCACCGCCATACATCTTCTGAAGAGTCGCACTACTGGTCTCCTACTCTGACCTCGAGGTCACCCAGCCACACCTGTACACACACACGCACCAGCCTCTCTCATTTGCATCCTTGGGCTTTGCCTGCCCCCTCACCTCTCTCTCTCTCTCTCTCTCTCTCTCTCTCTCTCTCTCTCTCTCTCTCTCTCTCTCTCTCTCTCTCTCTCTCTCTCTCTCTCTCTCTCTCTCTCTCTCTCTCTCTCTCTCTCTCTCTCTCTCTCTCTCTCTCTCCCTCTCTCTCTCTCTCTCTCTCTGGAAAGGCTGCTGGTGGGTTCTTGGCATATAATGGTATATCAGAATACAACAGGAGTACAGAGCTCTCGTATGGCACCAGAAATTAACCAAAGATCGCATTGAAATTCTGAAAAAATGCAAAAACGCTGAAGTAAGGTTATTCTGGGCGATGATTATGGTGGGCACCAGAAATGCTCTTCAGACCTTGAACTTACAGCCAGCCAGTCAGCCAGTCGGCCAGCCTGACAGCCAGCCGGCCAGCCAACCAGATAGATAGACAAACAGACAGATAGACAGACAGACAAACAGCCAGCCAGCCAGCCAGACAGCCAGCCAGACAGCCAGCCAGACAGCCGGCCAGCCAGCCGGCCAGCCAGACAGCGATCTGAAGATCTGTGTCCTCAGTTTGGTAAGATGATCTCAGTTAATTCTAGCCACTGCCACCTGCTGCCTCCCACTACCTACCCGATCCACGGCCGCCACACACACACACACACACACACACACACACACCAGTTACTGTACTCCCTCCCTCCCTCCCTCCCATATGCAGGACGGGGCGCAAAAAGAGGCCACTCATCCCATATGTGACGTCACATCCTAACAAGAGATCGAAGTATCCAATTTTTTTCTGAACATTTCATCACTTTTTTTCCTACATGTTATCTATCTTACTCCTTGTTAACTTAAAGCATTGTGATGTGTTCTTTGCCGGAATCTGGAATCATGGAACGTCAAGTTCGAAGTACAGACAGATATCTTTATTAACGTTATCTTTCATAATAGTTTACTTTTTAAGTTTTGAAATATTCATAGTCTCGATGTAGTAATTGTTGTAGTTGCGGTTGTTGTTGTAGTTCATAACTACTGCAAAGTCTTCCAACGCAGACTAAAGACCACAGCTCTACTGTTCTGTTCGTAGCGCCAGAGAAAAGTGTGAGAGTAAACACACGGTGCACTTATGGAGGTATTCACCATCATCAGTGTCTCGACAACTGTTAAGTTTTTACATTAATGCTTCTCGTGGCGTCTGGAACCGGTTCAAGGCCCCCAAAGATCCCATTGTTGGTCGGATGGAATGCATCCTGGTGCGTCGTGTGAGGGCGCGGTGCGTCTGGCTGTGGCCTCTATGGTTAGAGACGGGGGCTTGGCTGTAGGAGGCGGCGCGGCGTGGAACAGTCAGGGACTGGATGTGGGAGTAAGGAACAGAAAGCGTAGTGATGAGAAACGAGGAATGGGGGATATGAACACAGAGTAGTCACTGCAGTAAGGGACAGGGCGTGGCAACGAGGGTCAAGGCATAGAGGCCAGGGACAAGGCATGGTAGTTCGGGACAAGGCGTGGTAGCCAGAGATAAGGCCCAGCAGCCAGGGACAGGGCGTGGCAGCAAGGGACAGGGTGAGATAGCTAGGGCCAGGGCGAGGCAGCCAGGGACAGGGTGTGGGTCAGGCATGGATTTCAGGTGAATGATAAATCATCATAATTAAAGTTTCTTCTTGACCGCAACGTTGTTACTGTAGTGAGGATGAGGCCAAGAGGTGAGCCGTCCGGGGGCGGCCGTAACAAATCCAGAATATGTGGACGGTGGAGGGACTGGTGGCCACTGTGGCCGCCATGTGGGCTGTTGGCCACTGTGGACGCCATGTAGATGGTGGCCACTATAGGTGGTTATAGAAGGTGAAAACACTGAGGGTGGTAAAGGTAGATGGGCAGATGTTAAGGACAAAATGGCTGGAGTACTGAGAGTCGAGGAGTGAGTGGGTGGCGGAGACGGTGGCCAAGGTGGGTGTTGGTATGGTGGGTAGCCACAGTGAGGGCAGGTGTAGTGGGTGGCCACAGTGAGGGCAGGTGTGGTGGGTGGCCACAGTGAGGGCAGGTATGGTGGGTGGCCACAGTTAGGGTAGGTGTGGTGGGTGGCCGCAGTAGACAATGTGGGTGGTCAGCTGGAGCTGTGGTCACCTGGGTAACAGCAATAGTACCTCATCCTCGCCGACCCGACGGTATCATAACTAATGATGGGGTTCATGAGGTACAGGCCTGGTGCGGTGCAGAGTGAGGAGGCGAGTGAAGGGGTACTTGAGTAGATCCTCCGACAGGAAGCAAGTACCAGAGTGTGAGTGCGGTGCTGTGATGTGAGAGAGGCACTCTCGCTAGATGGAAGTGCTCTAGGCACGAGAAAGTATGCTTGCTTTAGTATGAAAGAATCCTCCCTCGTGAGGAACTTCTCTAATGTGAGAGTACTTGCCCAGTATGAAAGGAATCTCCAGCGGGAGGGAGGCCATCTTAAAATGAAGATTTCTAGCCACAGTGAAGTTCATCCAGATGGGAAGAGGCCAAGTTGGAAGGATCCGCACTGGGGGAATGGTAGCTTATCGGGTCAGAATATTCCATCATTTGTCTGTTAAACAATAGATAGATGGTACTCCAGAGATATAGAAGTGTTATAGTATGAGTAAATAGATAGCGTATGAGCGAAGAACCAAGATATCTATAAAGGTATTTGTTCTTCACGAAGCCATTTGGAAAACACTCTCGTAAATGGAAATCACACTTGCATAAAAAAAAGATTCATGAGCCTGCATCTAAGGCTCCTCTGTGAGGAGAGTAACCTGAGTAAGTGAAACACTAGTATGATAGATTACTCAGGGCGACAGTAGTGCTACGTGGGGCAAACCTGAGAGAGGTACTCAGAGTGTAGCAAGAAATACTATGAGTACAAGTAGTACTCTGACACAAGGGATGAACGCGAGAGACATCACCAAGTATCGTAAGAATCTTACGTAAGTACTGCAGGAAGATGTACTCCAGGACTGGCAACAACACCAGGAGGAGGTGAACGTCCCCGCTCGTGGGTTGGATCCTCGCTTCCAGTCAGCATCACAGCCGGACCCGACCTGAGCTGCTGAGGCTGAGATAAAAAGAAAACACTTGCTTCATAGCTGGTTAGTGCTCTCATAGATGGAGCTGTACTGCGCTTGAGATGAGAGAGAGGAGGCGTTACGGTAAGATATGGATGCTCTGTGGTATAGCATTCGAAAGCTAACACAAGTGTTTGCTGATGATGCTGTGCTGTCAGGTGAATCAGGGGAGGATCCAGGCACCATTGTAATGAAGGGAAATGCTCGTGAGAGCTGGTTTACGTGTTTGAGGCAGAGGTCAGTTTCATTGTGTCATCAGTTTGAGTGGATAACAAGCAGAGGTTGTGGATGAGCTTAGGTATTTAGGAATGATGTTTAACTCCCTGGGAATAATGGTTGTAATAAAAACTGAAATTGAGGGTAGACTTACGGAGGAGTGGAGGTGTACGGGAATCTCAGGTGAGTTGTAATAAATGTAAGGCGAACTACAACCTTGCATGATAGAACACTTTCACTAACTCATATGCATGAACGGGAAACCTTACTTTTCCCTTCTTGCAGACGGTTCAGAAGTAATGAAAGCAGTGGAGGTGAATAACCTCTGTAATAAGTAGGAATTAGGAGAGCAAACAGACCAAAACATGAAGATCTGAGAGAAGTTTGTGCTGTGAGGAGACGACCGGAGACACATAACTGTGAAAGCCAGTTGAGAAGGTCGAATGACCGAACTGGACGTATGGTTGAACTTACGACAAAAAAGCTGAAACTGAAATTCAGGAGAACAACTTGGACTGGAAAATAGATGCTCTCAGTGAAGTGCTGAAGTCTTCAGGTATTTCAGAAGACGGTATCAGGTTTATGAACAGATCGCGTGCAGTGTAGGAGCTGTGTGGTAACGATAACCTCACCAGATGACTCAACATAATGTGGAAAAAAAATTAGGTAAGAAGCAGTGAAGTAAAGACTTCCTCACACCACATGCGGGCGAGATAGGAGACTGGACGCCACGAAAGCAGAGTTCAAGATAAAAGGATACTTTAAACTGACAGGTGTAAATACCTTGATAACGTTAACAAAAGCCAAGTTGAATATATTATTTTCTTCTGCACGAGCTGATCAGCAAATCTTAATGACTCAGCGTGTGTCGTATTGTCTGCCTTATACAGCAACATGAAAGTAAACAGTTGACAAACGCCGGGACAGCTTCACACCTTCACTGTGACTTGTCTTCCTCACACACATGTCCCTCTCTCGCTTGCCTCACCATCTGTCTTTCTGCTAGATCACTTATATTTACACATATTACTCGTGTATACATATTGTGAATCTCTCTCTCTCTCTCTCTCTCTCTCTCTCTCTCTCTCTCTCTCTCTCTCTCTCTCTCTCTCTCTCTCTCTCTCTCTCTCTCTCTCTCTCTCTCTCTCTCTCTCTCTCTCTCTCTAAACACCTCGTTAGTAGGTATGTACACTTTATGTAGGTAGGTACAACCTGTCTGTCTATCCATCTATCCATTCAGTGAACTCCCTAACTACTCTATCTCTCCAACTACCATTCTTTTATAGGCTCAGGTTTGCTCTCACCCACGACCTCTCCTGTCCGCTTCTTTCTTCTGTGCTCCGTCAGCCGGAACCTCTCGATCAGGGGAGCATATCTTGCACAAGATACCCGTCGTCCGGCTCAGGAATTCCTGGGGAGTTATGTACGCCCTTTGTCGCTGACGTTAACGATACACCCGGCCAGGGGGCGCCAGGCAGGTCCCCAGCTACGTTGGCCGGAAGTCGGTCGCCTTGCAACAGCTGATTAGCATATCCACTATACCCAGACGCATACCTGGGGCCAGGTATCAGGTGGGTGGGTTACTTACCTGAGCCCAGATAACAGGTTGGTTGGTTACATACCAGGTTTAGGTACCAGGTCGGTCAGCAAGATGATGAATTCGTGTGAATACTTCCCGCCCGTCATCGTAATCGAGTCAATCCCAGAATATGCCTTTTTTATGCCCCCTTTTTAGCAGCCAGACACACCGACAACATGACCCATATCTAGCCTCTTAGCTATACTGTATAACTACTGTATGATACACTGTACAGTGTACTGTATGATACACTGTACAGTGTACTGCATGATACACTGTACAGGGTACCGTATGACACACTGTACAGTGTACTGCATGATACACTGTACAGGGTACCGTATGACACACTGTACAGGGTACTGTATGATACACTGTTGAGGGTACTGTATGATACATTGTACAGGTTACTGTATGCTATATATGTTACCAGGGCAACGGTGGTTGTTCCCACAACATTACCCAATATGGTTGTAACCTTTCTCTTGGAGGCGGTTGTGGTTAATACGCCTCTTGTGTTCCGTCTGACGTTGTATGAGGCCATTAGCCTGCACACCACGCGCCCTCTACCTCCGACTGGGGCCTTAACGAGGTCATATAGCAGCAGTTGCGAGGAGGATTCCCATTCATCGTCCGCCACCCGCTGTGTCCGTGGGTTGACACGCACACACACACACACACACACACACACACACACGGCGACACGCGGTGTGTGCGGATGTTGGCTGTGGGTTCCCTACTGTAGTGAGACGAGGGTCTGGGCGTGTGTGGGGGGAGGGAGGGAGGGAGGGAGCACCCAGGTCAGGGAGCCCGAGGGTCAGGATCGTTGTAACTGTGCCCAGATCCCAGGTGGGATTTTGTAAGCCACGTCTTCATTGGAGAGTATGCTTGCTGAGTGCCCGCTGTTAACTGTACTGCATCAGTCCTTCCTCTGACGAAGAGAGTTCATTTCTGTGTATCTGAATTGTATCTTTTTCCCTCACAAGTGTTGCATAGTGCTGGATCATTGCTTATGTATATGGACTTATGTGTACAATTACCTAGTTGTACCTACGGGTAAGGAGTCTTACATTCGTGGAGTCCTCTGTGTGTTTGTGTGTGTGTGTGTGTGTGTGTGTGTGTGTGTGTGTGTGTGTGTGTGTGTGTGGATATAAACATTTCAGAATCATTAGCAAATGAAGTGATGATCGCGACATCCCCCTCAAAAAAGCACTTACCACGAGAAACACACGTACGCGCATGCATTGTAAAGTGGATATTGTGCGTTCCACACGCATGTGCATGGCGATGTGGATGTCAGCTCATTAATAAATCGATAATTTCAATAATTTTTCTAATGATTACATTTCCCTTCCTGAACGTATGTGTATATACTTACATGAGTCTTCAAACTTGACTTTCTTCGTTCTACTCGTCTTTGACTTTCTCCTCCCGGGTGACTTTACTCTTTAAAACGATCACGTCCTTACCTCCAGTGGATGGTGCTGTTCCCACAGCAAGGGAGAGGCCCTTCAGACCTTCCTTGCAAGTCCTTGACGAAATCGCACTTAACCACGTGTGACCAGACCTGCATATATATAGCCTCTTTAACCCTCATGTACGTCCGTCAGTGTCTCCCAATTTCTTGTTTGATGGTTGTTTTCATCGCCAGTGTCCTAATGCCTTTCAGGCATGACGCCGCATGCCAAACACGGATGATAAACACGCCTGTCAGAGTCATTTATAACAGACACATGTGCCAAAGCCTGTGATAATAAAGCCGCATATAAAGCCACTTATAACAGACACAAACGTCAAAGCCGGTCATAATAAGCCTCATGCCACAGCCAGTCATAATGAATCTGTGTGTCGATCCCGCTGATATCAAGCCGCCTTTCAAAGCCACTGATAACAGAGTCTTGTACCGAAACCAGTGATAGTAATCACTTGAGATAAAACTACTGATAATAAAGCCAGGTTCTACACCTCAGAAGAAGCCTTCACACGGCCGCTCCTCTCATTCGAACCACCTGTTTGTAGAGCTGATGTACTTCCTGTAAGGACCCTCCGACCGCCCTCAACTCCCCCGCTGAACGTCAGTCATCACAGAAGTAAACTGACACCAAAGATCGTGGGGTAACCTGGGGCCACTGGCTGTTGCACAGCCGGAAGCCATAGTCTCATAGACTGCAGGATAAAGTGAGCCACACTCCCATGAGCTATTGGAGAGCCTGGGACCCAGACTGCTGCTGGAGTCTCAAAAGTCAGGAGGTCGTTAATCTCTAATCAGCTTCGTTATTCTAATAGCGCCCTCCGATTCGGCACGGACGTTTGGTATTACTGCTCAGTAGACGCCTCAGTTACTGCTTATCAATCACTCATCTTCACCAGCATCGCTCATCTTCACCATCATCGCTCATCTTCACTATCATCACTCATCTTCACCATCATCACTGAATCTTACCATTATCATCTTTCATCACCATAACTCGTCATCATCCTTATGTGTTCTTCAAAACTATTTATTCTTGTGGCTACGAAACCACTCCATCCAGCAGGGTCTCCGGCCAGGTGTTGACCCTCCTCCCTCTGATGCCACGTTAATCCATGGTTGGCAACTGTTACGGTCTCCGTCTACCCCTTTCTCCGAAGCCCAGCGGACCTCCTCCCTTCCGGCCGACGATTTGATGGCAGTCTAGACTTGGTTAGATTCATCAACCAGTCGTTCTACCTGGTCACATAACCTCAGTTGAGTCTTTTCTGTGCAGTTCAACATCACCTAAAACGCCTCTTCAAGTTTGATAACATCATTTAACACTGATGACGCAGGTAACCTTAAGAACTCTCACCCTAGCTTTTTGTATTCGAAAAATCCCAGCAAAACAACGTAACAATCTTATCAGAAAGCCACTTGTTTGCCAAACGCTTGTTTAGAATACTTTACAGCGAGTGAATAAAGAATATTTGACCCCCTGTGTATCGCTACCAATGTATATGAGTTGGAGAACGTGCCAGTCTGCATCGAATCAACACAGTTTCTAATATTCCTCCGTGGATTGTGTTGTATACTAACCAATAATGTCTTTGTGCTCATCTTAACTTTCACTCGATGGATCCATATCAGGGATAGGTTAGGCATGTGGATAACTGGAGATAACGACGCAGAGCGGCATTGCTGGAAGCCTCGATAAGTAAATCAAGGGTTTCCTGCAGAGGATGACCAACGACATCCTAGGCTGCCACCTTCGCCTGCCTTTCCAGGTAAGCTCTGATGTGAACCCTCGCTCATCCAGATATGCAACCCTCGCCTTTATCTGGATCTGGATTTGACCTCAAGCTTCCCGTCGACTGCTTTCAGTATTTCTGGTTCGAACTTTATAAATGACGTGAGATTTTTGTGATGTGTGATGTATATCAGACAAACACCGCTTAATGCAAGGTACATGTTTTTCTGACTGATGCTGGATATATCTTGGGAAGTTTAACCCAGTTTATATCATCATAATTATCATTTTTATTATAATAATTATCATTATTATTATCATTATTATTATTATTATTCTTTCTTTCTTTCAAACTATTCGCCATTTCCCGCATTAGCGAGGTAGCGTTAAGAACAGAGGACTGGGCCTTTGAGGGAATACCTCACCTGGCCCAATTCTCTGTTCCTTCTTTTGGAAAATTAAAAAAAAAACGAGAGGGGAGGATTTCCAGCCCCCCGCTCCCTCCCCTTTTAGTCGCCTTCTACAACACGCAGGGAATACGTGGGAAGTATTCTTTCTCCCCTATCCCCAGGGATATATATATATATATATATATATATATATATATATATATATATATATTTTTTTTTTTCTTTCTTTTGCTTTGTCGCTGTCCCCCGCGTTTGCGAGGTAGCGCAAGGAAACAGATGAAAGAAATGGCCCAACCCACCCCCATACACATGTATATACATACGTCCACACACGCAAATATACATACCTACACAGCTTTCCATGGTTTACCCCAGACGCTTCACATGCCTTGATTCAATCCAATGACAGCACGTCAACCCCGGTATACCACATCGCTCCAATTCACTCTATTCCTTGCCCTCCTTTCACCCTCCTGCATGTTCACGCCCCGATCACACAAAATCTTTTTCACTCCATCCTTCCACCTCCAATTTGGTCTCCCTCTTCTCCTCGTTCCCTCCACCTCCGATACATATATCCTCTTGGTCAATCTTTCCTCACTCATTCTCTCCATGTGCCCAAACCACCTCAAAACACCCTCCTCCGCCCCCCCAACCACGCTCTCTCTATTTCCACACATCTCTCCTACCCTTACGTTACTTACTCGATCAAACCACCTCACACCACACATTGTCCCCAAACACCTCACCTCCAGCACATCCATCCTCCTGCGCACAACTCCATCCATAGCCCACGCCTCGCAACCACACATTATCATTATTATTATTATTATTATTATTATTATTATTATTATTATCATCATCATCATTATCATTATCATTATTACTGCCATTATCATTACTGATTAAATATCATCCTCTTAATACCTCAAGAATATCTATACGTCCAGCTGGATACATGGAATATTCAGAAGACAAGAGCCAGGCAGCTGCAGGAACAAGCTAGTGATCAGTACTGAAGCATTCTGCCGTCTTAATGGTTCTGTGGCTCTGGAGGAGGTTCACTTGAGCATCATCAAGAATGTGATCAGTTTAACTCTGCTCCTTCTTGGGAAGTGGACCGCCAAGTCCACGATGTAGGACTGATTGCTGAGGCCATAATCTTAAAATGCTCAGTTTTCTGGGTCTTCCAGAGCCCAGGAAACCAGAACTATTAACATTCCTTGTACCAGGACCCAGAGGATCGAGACTTGTCTCACAACCAATCCCTTTAACTCCATAAGATCATCCTGAACTTTTCTGTTAAACTGGGAATGACACAAGCACCAAATGGAGCTCCACTCCCCTCTCTCACCAGGTTAGGTACTCTTAACAGGAGCGGCACATAGCGCCACACGAGAGCTGGAAGACGGCAGGTGTCTCTCGTCCAACAGGACCTTGCGCCCATAAAGTGCTACGCCGTCGTCAGTGGGGGTTGGCATGACTGGTGAGGAACTCCTGCATGGACGCCCGGGGCGCTCCTCGCCATCCAGCGTCCGACCACACGGCGGCCCACGTCTTCATTCCTGTGTAGGAGAGCATGACCTCCATAATCCTTGTTTAGTTAAGTTAATCACTATCACTACTCATCCCTGAGAGGGATTCACATAGTGCTTCAAGATACTGCGATAAGGGTCAGCTTTGTATCTGCTCATCGTACGGGACGCGGTCCTATGACCTAACCAGCTCCGTGCGAGGGCAATAAATAACCCCCCAGACTGAGGGTAAGTCTTTCATAAGAAGGAAATATGAAGGCATTACTAACCGTATTGCATGACTGAGCTCGTTATGTGTGAGCGCTCCAGCTACAAGGGTTAGGTTAAGGGCTTGTAAATTTTATCTCATGGAATAATCAACTCACCTGTAACTACAACTTGATGCTTCGTTTTGAAGGAAAACCAAAAGGTTGTGAGCCCATAATAATTCACGACTGATGGGAAACTTTTACAAAGCTGTGAACAGAACTCAAGATGTTTTGAACAATAAAATGAAACATTTCATGAGAAAACTGTCGTGTTAAAGACTGTCATCGTTTCATTTCGGACGCCTTCAGAGATGTGTGTCAGAATGGGAGTGTTTCCTCATATGGTTAGAGACTCCTTAAGGCTAAAGACGATCTTGAGGCAAAAAGAAGTCTTGAAGCGTCACATTATCTCCATCAAACCCACAATTAGAGAGGATTACAGACTTAGGATCCGAGTTTAATGCGATGCTCAGAGTTCAAATGGGATTGGTTCAGTTACTGGAGGGTTCAGGAACCTCCAACCAGCAGACTCTGGACGAAGGCTCGGCTCGTCAGTTGGTATATGATGGCCAGCACTGGTCCAGCGGCAGCCTTGATCATCAGAGCTGACCAGCGCTGTGCTGAGACCTTCCCGACACGTCTGCTCACAGCTGACCACATCATTTTTCAGCCACTATCATTAAACTGTACGAGAAAAAAACTGGATCTTCGAGTGTCCAGTCACGCCGTGCACGACGTTGGTGTTGCTCCTACTGCTGTTGGTAGTGGCGGGGGCGGTGGGTGTACTCTGCCTGCCTGGGATGTCCGTCTCTTCCCCACTCAAGGGCGCCTCCCTCACTGCGTTGATTAGCACTACGCATCCTCCGTCGCGTGTGATATTTTGACATTGTAGGGCCTTTGTAAAGCTAAGAAAGCCTTAGAAAACTGATGAGACGCCAGTTTTTTCATGAAGACTAATGAACCTGGATTGGGAATGATACGGTGTAGTGTGTGTGTGTGTGTGTGTGTGTGTGTGTGTGTGTGTGTGTCTGTAATGAACAGCATGCAATTCCAGTCGTGGCTCTCAGACCGTAAATGTCTGACACACAGGGATGTCTGTAGTGTTAGTACCTTTGGCTGACTGTTCGTTATGTCAAAGAGACAATATAAGTCCATCGTGTTCGTATTACGATTAATTTCAATTCGATTTTATGGTGAATTATCTCACTCGTTTGTCAACGGACGCAGACGCACTCAGATCAGTAATGATATACTGGGTGTCTCGTCATATTATTTTTCCTTCCCATGTGAAAGTAAAAAGAACAACTTTGCTTCATTATACATCAGATATTTGACGATCAACATGCACCAAACCTCAAATTCTAAGCAGTTCAGGTCCAGAAATTAATACGTTAAGGAAGCAATTGAATTTGACGGTGATGAATTAAGTGTCGTTTAAAATAAATAAAATCTATTTCCACCAGAAAGAATTAAAGCTAACTATGTCTGGTGATCCTGGATTCACAAAATCAATTCGAAAACATTAAAGCGATTAATGTGAGACGTGTCGAAGCACCACGACTCCTGCCCGAAGCTTCGAAAGTTGGAGCATTAATCTTTTGTGGTGATACGTGGACGCCAACCATATTGTTATGACGATACTTGGATATGTCGAGCCTTGAGGTTAAGTCTCTGTTGCAGCACCTCTGCTAGAGCACCTCTGGAAGAGGATATCCTGGAAGAGAACACTAAATGAGTGTACATGGAGCCTGGAGGAACGCCATTGGAAGAGTGCGTCTGGAGGACCATCTCAAGAAGAGTGCCTCTGGAGGTGACCGTCTAGAGGAGCACCTCTACAAGAGGGTCTTCGGAGGAATACCGATAGACTTTACTGAAGACAATTGGTTTGTTCATGATGTCATGCAATGAGAAGTACAGATGGCGAAAATGCGTCCTTTAGATCCTTATATTATAGTGTATAGGCAAGACTATACTCTCATGGCGAACTCTGAAAACAAATAGAAGAAAAAATCTGATAAACTTTTGTGACATTCTGTTTGAAGACTGAAGGTAAACATTTCTCAGTAGAGGTTCCTGAGAAACTAAACTTTTTGCGAACATGCATACAATTAGAGTTGTGCCTTCGCTAACTGCTGCCTGCAGATCATATACGAGAACTCAACACCACCTAACAATGTTCAACTAAAAATTGGACATAGTAAACTTCACGCGTCAGTTTAGTGTGCGAAAGAGGAGGCCTTTCAGTTGGAAACAGCCTTCATCTGTGGAATACAAAAGTTTTCTGTTGAACATGGAATTACTCTGTTGAACACAGGAATCAGTCGTATGAGAAAGAGTGGAAACACAGGAGGAGAGTCTACAGAAAGAGAGATAAAGATTAACGATTGCCAGAAGATAAACGGGAGGAGGAAGCGACGACAGAATCCATTATGCTCCCCTACAGTACTGCTCCCCTGGCCTCCCCTAACCAAGTCCCCCCCCGACCACAGCCCTGCAGATCAGCACAGCATCAGGAGTCAGCAGGGAGTGGGCTTAGCTCAGCATCAGCGGAGTGTCAGCCAGGAACACCCTCGCAACCGCCGACGGCGACGCTGACGAAGACAAACAGAAGGATTGTTGTGGGTGTGGGGCCTGAAGACCGTCGCCCCAGGAACCCTGACGTTGGCAGGAAAGGTCACGTTTTAATCAAGTTTTGAACAGCTGAATGTACACAGTGTTGGCTCACCGGCGCATAAGAAACAGGGTCATGCGAGGCAACCCTCCAGGTGACCTCTCACGGAACTGTGGAATTTCTATCATTTGCCTACCACGCCATGATAAGACTTGTAATTTTCAAAATGCGATTTTCAATGGTACTGGCACCTTATCACATTATTCAGTCCTTAAGCAAGAAATGGCCTGTGAAGAATAAGTTTATATGATAAAATTGAACGGTTGCAATACACGAACTTTGAGAATGGAATAAATGATTTATAAGCAGTATTACGAACCACTACGAATGACCACAGAAAAAAATTATATCTGATAAAAATAAGAACTTTGCTACATTTCTGAAAATATTAGAAAAGGTGCAGTTGATGATTCCCTCTACATGAGTGGGTCACAGTCTTCTCCCTTGCTGCACGTCAGCTAAAAATGAAACTTAGAACTGAAGCAAATCATAACAAGAAGTTGTGATGGAAACAAGAGTGTGTTGCAGGACACTAGACGCGTAAACTGTGAATGAATGTTTACCTTGTGAATAACCCTAAGGTCCTCCAGGAGCGACCCTTTGATCTTCCGGCAGGAGGCCATGACGGAGGGACAGGGACACTCCTACCGGCGTCCTGGGTACCTGTCCTCTTTTGGCCGGTACTGCTAATGACCAATCAACCCCTCAGCCAATCAGAAGACGTGTAACTATATCAGATCGGCTAAAATGATCACGCTTCAATTATCCCCACGACTGGCGATGCCTTTTGTCGGCAGCATCGTGATGCACCCCATAGGGAGGCACGGAAGCCGAGATGAAAGGTTCCGCTTCATGATATTCACATCATGACGGCGGCCTGAAAGAAGTCGTTTTAGGTAAGAGTGGCGCGGGTCCTCACAGAGTGCTAATCATTGCTTCAGTCAGCGCCGGGCGTCGCGTCTGGAACCAATAGGCAAATCTCTGGGCTGGACACGTTCCAGGGAAGACACCTTTAATGGGTCTAATTTGTCCAGTTGCTGAGGGGTCTGCGTGTGTTCGAGCGTGCGTGTTCACTCTGGTTCGTTTATGATTCTATATATATTTTCTGAACATATTTATCTCACCATACACTTACATGCCCATACTGATACGAGGAACACACACACACACACACACACACACACACACACACACATACACACACACCTCAGTATGACAAGCCTTCGTACCTACGAAACCTAGAAATTATCGGTAGTTACAATTGAACATGCCTGTGGATCATTACCATCCACAGCTGTGTGTATTCATGCTTGATTTCACAGCATCCTCGTGCTCTCTGAAGGCACGAGACCCATGTGGTCTTCTGATCTGTAGCCATCCACCCGTATCACAGACACTGAATTTTATGGTCATTTACATATATATTAAGCTTTCTGTGCAACTGTTAGCACGACCAAGCTGTTACTGGCCGTCCTTACTGTACCAACGCCAGAGGTGAATTTTTGTTCAACAGTTCGTGACGGGATATGAAAATATAACAACCTATACTAAACTCACTCAAGAGTCAGTTGCTTAAAAGTTCGTCTTACGTGTGTGATCTAATGGTGGACCTCTTCATTCCATGGTTTCTTCTTCAAGAGAATCACATCAATTATTTTTCTATACTGTGAATAACGTTTAGGTAGGTTTTCATAGCGGCTCGCTAGTGTGTGGACGCAAAGCGAAACAGTCTCATTTTGTTTATCATAAAGAATTTATATACGTAAAGTAGGCTGGGTAGGGCGCCGTGTGCTGCCCAGGGTGTGTGAAAGGCTCATCAAAAGTTTCATGAAGTTTCATTCATATAAAATATGATCATATCATTACGCATTGTGAAATTCATCTTTATTTGTTGTGGGTTCAGTAGTGTTCGCTTGCAAGGGTTTTAGATACACTTTTCGGTCCAGCTAATGCCACAATTGTTGAACGAACATGGCAAGATATTTTGATCGTCAATGTGTAGTATTACAGGGAACTCAGACTCAGAGGCAGACTCATATACACTCGACTATTAACACCAACATTTACCGTCACGCTCAACTTTGCCGAGTTCAAGTTTGTCATACTAGCAATGATTACGAAACAATCATTCGAAACACATCGAAACTGTTCCGGATTATTTCAACATTTAGTTCGCTTTTTCCTTTGCTTCCCATTTGAACTTGACTCTAGTTCCCTTCGCATGGATTCTGTAAAAGAGAAGACACGATGAACTGTGTTGTGCTACAGGTGCAGCTATAACTAGTTACTTTCCACAGTAGTGCAGTGCATTCACGTTCTTCGCAAGTGAGGAGTACTCGGGCAAAGATTCGTGAAATGTTTACAAAGAAAAATGATCAAGTTCAGATATTTCAGCGTATACTGCTGTTTTTGTTTAGATTTAGAGGCTTGAGTGACTCATGGAAAATAAAACACTATAAGATCATATTGTATCTGCCAGAGCTGCATGTACATAAATACTAGTAACTTATATATCGTTATCACACATGCAACTGACTCTTCCTTGCATAAGGAAATCATGATGTACGAAAAACCATGAAGAGGAGGGTGAATATAGACAATAAGAAAAGCCAGAGTGAGAGAGGGAACAATGATAGTGCTCAAGAGGTATTATGTTACTCGGAGTGTGATTAGAAACCCCAAGTGACAGACGTATTTCGAACCATTAACAGAAGCGTAAGGGCAGCTGCATAACTATCACCATGGTAGTGCAGCCATTTTGAATCACTGACGGGAGGAGAGGGGCAGTTCCATTACTACCCCCTTGGTACTGCTACCATGTACACGTCTCCTACCTTCACATGTACGTACATTACGCAGGTTTGTTGTGGTGAAACCTGAGTCGCTTCAAACATAAAAGAGATACTGTGTTTATTTAGGTATTGTAGTGACGAAGACGTGACCACGTCAACACCTCTGTCACACAGCAGCGAGACTTACGTAAGATATGCAAGTCTCTTTGGCAAGGAATACTTTTTTTCTGTGATAATATGTCAACTAAGATCATACGAACACAGTACAGAAACGCAATCCATGAACATACTAACATGTTTATGCTAAATTATGATCATATCAATAAAGAATATCATGAACTGAAACAGATTTGAGACAGTGATGCAAACTACTGATGCAGGAAGAACTCGCTTCTATTAGCTAGTCCGAAGTAGCCAGGGAGAAGGGCGTCCCGCTGGGCTGCGACGCACGTAGCTCCCCTTGTGGCCCGGGCCGCGACGCCCGGCGCCCTCTGAGACAAGCTTTAGCACACACCATAAAGGCTTCCCGACGCCCTTATCAAGCATTTCTTCTCGGGATCTTTCCCATGAGGTGAATTTTATGAAGCGGAACCTTTTATCGGAACTTCTGTGAATCCTCCGTGAAAGGCATGACGATTCTGCCGACAAAGGCGTCACCAGACGAGGCGTGATCCTTCTGTGCCGCGTCTGGCGTACTCACACAGGGTCCGTGAGTGGCCACTGGGTTAAGGAGGAGGTATTTGCCGTGCCACACCACACGCTGGAAAGGTTCCTGCTGCTAGCCACAGTGTCCGAGCCTCTCTGTCAACCCCAACCGTCGGAGGATCAAAGTCAGCGTCCCTTCCGTAAGTATCCTCTTGCTGCGATGGTATAGGTCCAATCTCTCTCTCTCTCTCTCTCTCTCTCTCTCTCTCTCTCTCTCTCTCTCTCTCTCTCTCTCTCCACCAGGGCTCTTCACCATACACCCGCACGTGTGATGTCTGACTCACCCGCACCTCCACAGCTCCACTCCCACACCGGACGTACAAATGAAACCATCCTTAAAATGCCTCACTGTGTGACAAGCCCAGCCTGGACTGTACCCGCTGGAAACACCATCACGCCAGCTGCTGTTACAGCACCAGCTGTTGTCACAGCAGCAGTACCAGCTGTTACAGTAGCAGCAGCAGTTGGTGACGTGCCTTCCGCTCTCTCTGTTTCTCCTGTTTCTTGCGCCATCTTACGCAGCTTAATTGTGTGTTATTTTATTACCTTTTCTTGCCATGTCTATATTTCCATCGTGTGCTACATTATATATATATATATATATATATATATATATATATATATATATATATATATATATATATATATGCATATTGGTGTGTGTGTGTGTGTGTGTGTTTGTGTTAAACATTTTTTACAAAATAGCATAAGCAGCAGGTCACATAGCATGATGCTCGGTCAATGATCGAGAATTCCATAAGGATAGACACATTATAACTTCACGGTCAGTATATCCTCTTTTATTATGATAAATCTCAACTTGTCATGTTTTGTATGGCCATATGTTTTGCTGTCAGGGATGCATTTTGACACTATCCATCACCTACCTTCACATATCTATAAAAAAAAAAGGCATTGTTAAATGGCTATAAGATTGCAGAGTGTCTACTCGTCTTCCAGCACAACAGGTCGTATCCCGTCTGTAGCTTGACATTAAGACTCGGGAAGAACCGTTGAGTAAAAGTGTGTAGGGACGCCGCCCTAACATTATTCCAGCAGGTGCGTGAGGCAGCAGCCCTTGGAAGCCAACAGAAATGTATTACTCAACCAATGTTAACACTAGTACGTGAGGTATAATACCTTCTGCAGGAGTTTCAGAAACAGTTGGCCCACAAACATTTGCCGAGTGAGCGATCCAGGAGTTTGTGGTAACGAGAGGTTCGTGTGGAGGTAAACAGACGCTTGTCCACACGGATACACCCATGCATATATATATATATATATATATATATATATATATATATATATATATATATATATATATATATATATATATAATGACTCATTTCACGAGACAGAAATTGAGGTGAAAACGACATACCCTAGAACACGAAAGCTTTATTTGGGGAAGTCGTGACGAAAACAGTCGCTTAAACACGACAACCTCAGGTGAGGAATGGTCGTGGTGAAGACACATCCTT
Source organism: Panulirus ornatus (assembly GCF_036320965.1). Classification (NCBI taxonomy): domain Eukaryota; kingdom Metazoa; phylum Arthropoda; class Malacostraca; order Decapoda; family Palinuridae; genus Panulirus; species Panulirus ornatus. The sequence continues at coordinate 1,637,630 of NC_092258.1, read as the reverse complement.
GAGCACGACAAAAATTTCAAGTAAAAAGGGGTCGTAACACAGACACACCTGAGACCACGACGACCTTAGATGAAAAGAGGGTCGTGGAGACGACACAGCTAAGACACGACGCTACGTGGGAAGGAGTCATCGTGAAGATAGCAATCCACCGACCACGACATCATAAGGTATGAGGATGAGGAGCTCCTGAGGCACAGCCCAGATGGCAGCAGCAGAACCAGTCCACAGTGGACTGTGCATCAAGTGAAGACAAGTGTAAAGACAAGAACTTAAAGACACGTGTATTCTGCTTCCTCGAGATCAATCAACTTCTATCTCATTTATCTTTTTCTCAAGAGAAGAAACTAAAGTCCCACAGTTGATATTGTGTACAAAACCATCAGTAACGACGGAACCTGACAGGTCACCTGTGGCTCCTGGACAAAAACTGGCTTCGGTGCGGCGACTGATACCACCGCTACTGCTGCTATCTAGTGTCAGACGTTAACCATCGTTAACCCCTTGTAGATCATCGTTTTTCTCTTGTAGACTATCGTTAACCTTTTGTAGACTATCGTTAACTTGCTCATGGCAATTTTTTTTCCAGTGATTGTCACTTATTGCATTACCTTAGCGGCCATAACGAGTGCTTCCATGAGTCTGACGTGACTGCCTCACAAAAGTTTCGCTGAGTCGGTACCGAGAGGATCATGGGTTCGACTCTCATGATTTTTTTTTTTTTCATTTTCTTCCTTTGGTTTTAGACTTGACAGATCCCTGTAGAGGTTAGACGAGTTTCCAACACTAACGACAGGACCATCACCAAAGACTCGGCCATAAAGACTACGCCAACATAAAAGATTGAGATATAAAGACTGAGCTATAAAGACTGAACCAATTGTAACAACTCCACACGTACAAGTGGGCATCAAAGTGTCGCCATCCCATGAGCAGACCAAAGCCCCTATTACTGGGGCGTATCCGTCAAGATCCGGCTCCGGGTTGCGGCCTGACCCCCGGCGGGAGTGCATGGCGTCATGTAAGTGGACCGGGGCTGCCCCAGCTCCTGCTGCTGGTGGCTGTGGTCGGCGGGGGACGTGTGGGTCGGTCCGCTCGCCTCCCAACCAACCAACCAACCTGCAGGTGCGCCTGAGTCAGACCGGGGCCCCCGGTGGTGTAACGCGTTTAATCCTCTTGTGACTCAGGTTTTCGCCTAAACTAGTTTCGTAGGTGCGGGGTCATGAGGGTGTAATGTGTGGGTGATGCTAAGGGACCACGTTCGGGGAGACGGAGCGAGGGTCGGTGGGTGCTTGTTACACCTGCAGACGAGGAAGGGGACCTACAAGCCGTGAGGAGTTGTCGAAGAGGCGAATTGTGTGAGAGACGTAGGACTGGTTTTTGTTGACCCAGGGTCACGGGGTGATGTGAGGGATTGGCGGGGAACAGGCCAGGAACTCTCCAACACTGAGAAGGATTTCGTGGAGGACAAGTCAAGGATTCTCCACACTGTGGAAGATCTCGTGGAGGACAGGCGTAGGACTCCCTGCCACTGTGACGGATTTGGTGTGTTCAGGACTGGGTATTCAGCACCACTGTGAAGGATCTGTTGGTAGACAAGCCAGGGACTCCCCAATATCGTTCCTCAGGTTAACTCTTGTATTTGATGATGCACAACACGGCATCTTCGACCCATCTCTGTGACTTCCTCAGTACAGTATATTACACGAGTCGCCATACACATGGCTACTAACTAACCTGCAGCGATTTGTATATATACTGAGTGCATGAGACCTTTAACCAGGCTGAAATGTTTCGTCCACGTCATAGCATTTGTCCAGGTAAATTGTTATCAAGTAACGTTTGCAAAAACGTTCACTCTTGTAGGTACATCAGATAACAGAGTATATATGTGATATTCCTCGTACTATGAATATCCAGCAAAAACATTTTGAACTACATCAATGGCTTGAAGCTGTTCTGAAAACAAAGTTGGTTTTAAATAACCAAGTCAACCACCACGTCTTTGTTCATGTGTCAAATGTTGCGCCAGATGGACATATAACACTAGTGGTTGTCACTACCTTAGTGGAACCCATGAAATTAGATTTTTTAACCTTACCCATCAAGTACCATCGCTGCACCTTGACCTTCATTATGGAAGGTCATTAACTCAAGAGTATATTTCTTAACGAAAGACTGATACAGAAAATATACTATATCATATTCCACAATATATTTTCATCATACTTTGCACTCACGCAGAGGATCCTTTAGAAAGTGCTCCCGCTTAATATTAGCCGTCCTCATTACCTCAGAAATGCCACCTACACAGTGAGGTTCATTCATCTTCCTCCTCCATATTGATGAAGTCGGTGATAAACATGTTCTCATAATAACGTGACGATATATATGGCGTGTGTCTGGTTCAGGTGTGGGAGTTCCAACCTTAGCCAAGATACGCATATATATATATATATATATATATATATATATATATATATATATATATATATATATATATATATATATATATATATATATATGATATACATGCGTAACTTGGCTAAGGTTGGAACTCCCACACTTGAACCAGACACACACGCCATTATCGCGTCAACATTAGTCAGAACCCTATGACAGGAGTGAGGAACACCTGGTGAGTTGCTGGGAAGGAACACTTGGTGACTTATGAGGGAGAAGCACCTGGTGACTTATGAGGGGAGAACACCTGGGTCCCATGAAGCGAGACGGTGTACTGGTGCCTATAGAGTACGATGTCAACAAATATATTACTGGAGAGGGGAATAAAATGGCGTCGCCCCCTGGGGCCATCACACCTGGAGGAGTGGGGGAATAAATGATACCTTACCCAAGGGCAGGATTATATCATCCTCTACCACGGGATGATGAATGATGTGTTACCCTATCATACCATCCAACACCAGCAGGAGAAATGGTATGTTATCCCAGGATAAGATCATACTACACCATACCAAGGCAAGACAAGTGAAGGCTTACTTAAGAACCACATCATACCCAGACTAGGGCAGGAGGGAAGAGGGAGGGAGATAAAGCCTAACTTACCTTGAGACCAGGTGGGGCGGCATCGTCAAGATTGCCTAATACTTTAAGGTTTTCCTAAAACTGTGAACATTTCTTCCATACATCATATTCAATTCCTGGTACATATAAGACTTCAGAGGAAACAAACAATCTTAACCTATCATCTTAAGTGTTAGATTCACGTGTATTCACATTCCTCACATTCATCTGTGTTGTATCAAACCCCAGAGGCAGTGGCTCTCAGACAACCTAGAGAACCACCCGTAGAGAACCATCAGTAGGGAGGCATAGATAGAGAACCACCAGTAGAGAACTATCAGTAGATGAGTAAAGAACCATCAGTAAAGAAACAGCAGTAGATAACCGTCACAAGAGAACCATCACTAGAAAACCATCGGCTGAGGATCATCAGTAGAGAACCAACCGTAGATAACCCTCAGTAGAGAACACTGACACGAATATCAAGAAGTCAATTAGTGTAAGTATGTGGAAGGGCCCCACCCACTACCGCGCGGCCCAGGGCGCCTTCATTATCATAGCACCTGCGTCGGGCTGGTGGGGAGAGCACAGGACGCCCTCCCTCACCCCGCCTCACCCCGCCTCATTCTTCTTCAGTCCGTCCTCTTCTTGCTTCCTTGCGACAGGGTGGTAGGGAGGGCATAGCACACTCTCTCTCTCACCTTGCGTGGGAGGTTGGGGAAATTATAGTACACCGTGCATCACCCCGCTCCCTCTCTCCCCGCTCTCAACAGCCTTCGACGCAGCTGTACTATATATTTCTTCTGCTTGGCAGAGTGTCTTTGTACAGTTACTTAACCCGAGTGCTCTCTCTCTCTCTCTCTCTCTCTCTCTCTCTCTCTCTCTCTCTCTCTCTCTCTCTCTCTCTCTCGCGTCCAGATACATACAGTCTCTTCATACATGATATGCATTTTCCTGCGGTGAGGGCTACGCGCAAGCCCTGTTTTTTTTGTCTTTTTTTTTTTTTGGGGGGGGGGTGCAAACTCTCATGGTGAGTATTCGCAAGTAAGTACTGTGACCTTTGCCCTCCTGGATATCGTCCAAGGCGACAGACACAGACGCTACCCACCGGAGGTCATCGCTAGCAGCTGCCACTTGAGGGAGGGTAACACTACCGGCGAGCGGTCAAGAGGGTCAGACAGAGGTCGTGGTGTGAGGGTCCCGGAAGCTCTCTCTCCTCCCCTGCAGGTGTGGGGAGCCCCGGAAGCCCTCCCCTCCCATGCAGGTGTGTGCGTTTCTACGTCTCCGCTTCCCGAGACTACCGGACGGATGGCGCCCGAGTGGTCGGAATCCTGTCGCAACCCCGGCCTCCCGTCGGAGCTAGCTACTCGCCGACGGATGTGTTTCCCCTTAAGTAAAAACTTTTGGATTTGAATTTGTATTGTCAGGTGTTGGGCCAGCAGGGGGTTGGGGAGCGTCGCCCTCGGGCACTCGTTGACTGATTTAAGTGTACACAGCTTGTCACTCTTGTCCTTTGTTTCTTCTTCTTCTTCTTCTTCTTCTTCTTCTTTTTCTTCTTCTTCTTCTTCTTCTTCTTCTTCTTCTTCTTCTTCTTCTTCTTCTTCTTCTTCTTCTTCCTCTTCTTCTCTCTTTCTTTCTTTCTTTCTTTCTTTCTTTCTTTCTTTCTTCTTCTTCTTCTTCTTCTTCTTCTTCTTCTTCTTCTTCTTTCTCTTCTTCTTCTTTCTTTCTTTCTTCTTTCTTCTTCTTCTTCTTCTTCTTCTTCTTCTTCTTCTTCTTCTTCTTCTTCTTCTTCCAAGCTTAGTCATTCACATTCACCAGATGCAGGACTAATCGCCCTCTTTCGACTATTTCTCTTCGTAACCACAATGTTTGTATAACAGATGATTCACATACTGCACCATGGATCACACTGGAATCCGGCACAGCTGCGAGGCTCCACATGGTGCAACTGTGGGGGCCACATGAGGGACGGCTGTGAGTGCCACACGTGGTACAGTTGTGAGGGCCACACGTGGTGCAGCTGTGAGGGCCACACGTGGTGCAGCTGTGAGGGCCACAAGTGGTACAGCTGCGAGGGCCACACGTGGTACAGCTGTGAGGGCCACACGTGGTGCAGCTGTGAGGGCCACAAGTGGTACAGCTGTGAGGGCCACACGTGGTGCAGCTGTGAGGGCCACAAGTGGTACAGCTGTGAGGGCCACACGTGGTGCAGCTGTGAGGGCCACAAGTGGTACAGCTGTGAGGGCCACACGTGGTACAGTTGTGAGCTTCACACGTGGTAAGCTGTGAGGGGCACACGTGGTCTCCAGTCCAGTTTCTAATTCAATCTTGTTTATCGTTTACTCTTCTTTTGTATCATAATCCCCTCAATATTTTCTTTGGCTAATGATTTCTTCTCTTAGTCCCTACCTGTAATGTTCTCGTTATGTAAATATATTGTTACAAATTACTGAAGTAACATTGTTACACCAACGGTACCACCCGCGCCACCCACCCACCCACTCACCCCAGTAGCTGATACAGTGTAAGAAGCAAGATAACCTCCTCGTGCTACAAGCAACAATAAATTATCTCACAGTTCATTACTTTAATCAGTTTGTTCTTTTTTCTCAAAGTTCCCATATGGGGAGCGTAAGTAAATCACTCAGACACGTAGTAACTGTTCGCTAGTAAGGGATGCTGGGGGCCTGGGGGATGGCACCACCCCAGCTGGCTGGGGTAGTAGTGTTTGGGACAAGGTTCCACACAAGTACAACTGGCAACAGGTGGCTAAGACATAAATGTCACTCTGCTTGGCGTTTATACTGTGGTTCCTCATCGCTTTATTATACAGGTGGGGCCTCATCACCTCCTAGCTCCTTCGTCAGAGCATAATCACCAGCTACCTCCCTCATGACCGCCTCATCACCCCCTAGGTCCCTCATTAGCGCATAATTACCTCTCAGCTCCCTCATCAACGCCTCATCACCCCCCACGTCCCTCATTAGCGCATAATTACCTCTCAGCTCCCTCATCAACGCCTCATCACCCCCACGTCCCTCATGACCGCATCATTACCTCCCAGCTCCCACATCAACCCCACATCACCTCCCAGCTCCCACATCAACCCCTCATCACCTCCCAGCTCCCACATCAACCCCTCACCACCTCCCAGCTCCCTCATCAACGCTTCATTACACCATTATATGAGGCTCTGGTGGCGCCCTCTCTACGTTAGTAAGTGGGCATCCGTTTTCTTATGAGCTCTGAAATTTCCTATTTTCTAATCCTAATTCTCGTTTTCTGTTACTTCATATATCTTAATTCCCGTTTTTGTTCTCTCCCTCTCATCTCTGAACAGCTCGTTTACTTATCTCCATGGCTTTTAGTGTGAGGAAAGGTTATCTAGGATATATCTAAACATTATCTCTCGCCTGCAGATAACCTCTGATCGTAGATAGAGACATGGCTCGAGCATTGCTTGCAGCAGTAAACACCAGATCCCTGTAATCAAAGACAATTTGAAGTTTTAACGACATCTGAGTATCTTAAATTGCTCAAGGAATGCCTTGGGGACTTCAGCACCTCTCCCTCTCCCTCCCTCCCTCCCCCCTCCCCTCTCTCTCTCTCTCTCTCTCTCTCTCTCTCTCTCTCTCTCTCTCTCTCTCTCTTGGCAGTGTCCTTTCCCCTTTGCGATCATTTCAGACACTAAGCCAACTTTATGTCTTCATTTCTTACAGTTTACATATCTACCGCCGCTCTTGCGCCTCCTCAGCGCTAGATAACTCTCGGGTGGCACATAATAAGAGAGGTCCCCCGCGGGTCACCACCACCTCAGGACTTAACATTGCGGACAGGACCTAACTCTCAAGCAGGCGCTACGTTTCTCGACAATCACCAACATCTAACCCAGAACTGTAACACGTTTCTAGGATTAATTCACGTATATGGGATTAATTCACACATTTAGGATTAATTCAAATTCAGTTTATGAAAATCAATCTCAAGAAGAAAGGGATAGCATCCACAACACAGAAAGAAAGTGTCTTTATTACAATACTGCCAGATTCAGCGGGATGTGAACCTGATTATGTTATTAATTGGATGTGAACCTGATAATATTATTAATTGTTTGAAGGATTGTCATGTCCTTGCCTGAAAATTAAGCCTTGTTGAGGAACGACTGTCGAAAACAGATGGCATGATACAAAGCACTCAGACCTCAGACTTCATAAGGTTAACTGTTTCATTTGTGGTCAGAATTATGTTGGAACAATCTAACCTCATTACTGTCAGCTGCCTGCGTTCAACTATGCCCTCTCCTGTGGGTCGAGATATTAATGTACCTTTTGTCTGGTTTTCCTTGCCAACTAAGACACTTGTTCTGGGATCGCTTGCAGTGTACAGCCTTGTGGAGTTTAAATAAAAGACTTGCTCTACCCCTCAACCCCCAGCACCAAGCACAAAGTTGCTTTCATGAAGCACTAACGATTAATTGAATTGAAAATAAGAAAAACATTTGATTCTGTTACAGAACAAAGCTGACATATTGGGTTCTAAATACCAGCTTTTCCCGTTTCTCTGGTACGTCTTGGACAACGCAAGGCGAGAGTATCGCTCTAGAAAGACATTCACTGCTTCGGAAATGCCTTTTTTCTATATAATGATAACCTACGAGAACAACTTGGGTGGGGCTGCTGGCCAGGGGGTGTGAGGAAAGGCGAGGCAAAGGTTAAGAGCAATATGGTGAATAATGGAGCGGGGGGAAACGTCGACAGGTTGAATACCTTCGACTGTAACGAAGATTGTCGACTGGAGCTTAACCGACAAACTATAACAAGAACGTTGGCTGTAAGATGAGTGATGACTGTAACTTGACTGTCAAAGGGAAGATGATTGTATATGATAGCTACACATTCTGCAGTAACATGACTGTATGATGATATAGTTATCAACGATAGTATACCTGTGGAATATAAAGCCTCCTGGACTGGACAATGCCAAGGTTTTGAGTCGTACTCACAAAAGAAGCGATGGAAACAAAAACAAACGAGAATGCGGACGCGCACGAAAGCAAGAACGAAGTGAAGCATAAAGACGAAGAAAAAAAAAAGCTAAGGATGAAGACCAGGCACGAAGACAAAAACCGTGGCTGACAAGAAAGAGTGTGGGCAGCGGAGCGTTGCGAGGGGCCCGCCCCGCCTCGCCCAGCCTCACCGTACCTCAGGCTATGTTCATGACCACGCTAACGCAGCCAAATATTTCCTGCCCGCCCACCGCCCCCAAGGTGGGGCAGGTCACGCCGACTGACCCACGACCGATGATGGGGTAGGGGCTGGGTGGAAGCTGCCCGTATCTGCGGCAGATATGCCAGGAAGGGGCTCCTCACCTCAGGCCCTCACAGGTACATCACACTCCTGCAGATATACCCCGGGTAGAATATGCAACGAGGAACATATTGTCGTAAGGATATGCTGGAAAGATTAAGAAGTGGGGGGGTACATATTTCTCACTGATATCCTCAGGAAGAACATACCTCAACAGGCATTGTTTAGTGAGCACACACACACACTCACACACACACACACACACACACACACACACACACACACACACACACACACACACACACACACACACACAACGTAGTCTATGATCTGTAACATAAGATTCTTACTGTTAGTGTTAGTCGTCAGGCAGGCGGTTACCCAGCCAGGATTCGACGTACTGTATGGAAAGAATGTTGTCATCATACAGCGGAGGTAGAGGGTTGGGAGAGGGTATGTGGCGCGGGTAACATACTCTACTTGTGTTCTAGAGGGAGTGTGGGTGATCGCTACCAACATATTTGACTGACACTCCGAGTCGACCTTACCTGGAGGAAAAACATCTATGGAGGATTCTGATCTGACTTGTGCCGACTTCCCCTGCTAGTTTATTGTGCGTCTCCTGGATTACTGAGGTCACAAAGGGTCTTTGTCAGTTCCCAGTGGTCAGTCCCCAGTGGTCAGTCCCCAGTGGGACATAATGTTCTAAATTGTGTCCAGACATTTGACCAAAAATACAGTTCAATTGATTAACATCAGATAGGCCAAAGCGCCAATAGTATTTATAGCAGTAGCTTCGCATAGACCCGCTTAACTGGACACTGTAAGCCACATAGCACACATGACACACTGGTTACTATAACTGAAGCTCTCTGGAGGATATTTCATCTCTGAATGAGATTTACACAACATACTGAAAAACGCAGAAGAGAACATCATAGTGTACAGAGAATGAAGTACCAGTTGTCTAAGATAAGACAAGTCAGGTCAAACCAGAGATGTGAGTCAAGTGTTGCTGATAGATACATAAGAGGGAAGATATATATGACATGACAGCCGCCCGTGAGAGAGGTATGTGAGAGACTGGCTGGTCAAAGGTCAATTTAGGGTTGAGGTATTGGCTGCGGGGGAAGGTGTTTGCGAACCCTGTTGTGAGACAGGAGGGAAGCTGTGAGGGAGGGTTGACAGGGAGTTACTGAGACGATAAGATAGAGAAGGATGCCATGTGATACTGAACCTAGTGACATGGGAGTTGAGGGTGAGGTGTGAGCATGAGCCATGACGGCGTGCTGGGACAGCGGATCAGGCAGCGGTGCCGGAAGTGAGTCGACAGATAAGCAGTGCCTGGAGGGTCACCGAGTGCCTCTAGCAACAGTGTCTCCAACCATGATGGCCACCACCACAACCTACCCACATCCACCACCCCAGGGGTGGGGGTCTGGTGACAACCCTATGAAAGTCTGTCATTAAGACGTTCACCACGTCCGCAACCTGGAGGTGTGTGTAGCGCCTGGTGACGCTCCCGGGGCTCCACCTACCAGTAAACATGTATCCGTCACCCATGCTATCACTGAAGTAAAGTTACCTACGTACGTTTAGACAACTAAAGACTTTGAAGTGTTGGAATTTATCTCGATGATGAGGGTCAGCATCTGGGGTCTTGTGTCAACTCCGCAAGGGTACAGGGAGAAATGAATTCCCGTTGTTAGACGAAACAATCTTGTTTCCCTTTACTCACTTTTCCAAGAGGAATTACATGATTGTTAATCACGTGTGTTCTCAAGAGACACACATGACACGATTTTAGGGTTATTCACAAAACAGTCATCGACCACAAGATGCACTAAAGCACTTGATCATGAGGCTGATGAAGCAGTTATCTTCCAATAACTTATTAAGGTAGAAAAATGAATATCCAAAGCCTATATCTAGAGAGAGAGAGAGAGAGAGAGAGAGAGAGAGAGAGAGAGAGAGAGAGAGAGGGGGGGGGGGGGAGGAGACACGTTCCTGGGATCCTAAAGATTTGCCTCTCATGTCAAACATGCTCGAGTGGTCGCCAGGTCCCAAGTTTGGAGAAGATGGGTCGGAAAACAAGTCTTCATAATCAGCCATTCCGTCCGGAAGTCGTGTCGTTGATAGAATTCATTTCCCCCCAAAAGGTTCAGACGTCCAGGTCCTCCTCTGCCTGGGTTTGGCTCCCCTACGTCGGTAGGAACACTTGAGGTCCTCCAGAACCATGAGGCCCAGCCGGTGTTTGCCCCACTAGTGGTAGTACAGGCAGGAGAACCGAGCAGATGGCACGTGATGTTAGTCATACAAGTTCCAGTCGTAAGGAGAGAAGGAATCTGATATTTTATTTTTCCCACAAGAGCAACGAATTTATGGTACACTCCAACCCATCCTGTGGGCGGGGGCGCAAGAGAGAAGACACACTGTACAAAAGGGCCAGTAACTGGTCCTCGGTGACTGAAAAGAAATATGACCACGTTTCTATTATGTATAATGTTGGACCATATATTCCACGCATATTTCTCTATATCAAGTAACACCATCAACGTAAGATTTACCCAATTCCAAATTACGTTACCTTGTTAAACTGAGAGGTTGCATGTTAGATGTGCAGAAAGATGAGGGAAGGCAGACTAGTGTGTGGTACGCGACCCCAAAAAGGCTGAGGAGCACAAGTCCAGCGTGACTCAGACGCCCAGCAGTTGCACCTGTCCCTTGAATCATACCTTTATCAATGCCCTATTGAGGTCACTCTGAAGCAGGTGGTTGGAGGACATTCAACTTCCCAACGGTTCATTTAGGACGACTGGCTACCGATGCGTTCCCTCACACACACACACACACACACACACACACACACACACACACACACACACACACACACACACATGGCCATGATGATGGAAAGTAACTGCATCTTACAGAGGGAAAAATATTTAATGTTTGAGTTATTTAGTGTTTAGATAAAACCCTTCGTAAAATCAACAGTTTTCTGGACTCTTCCTGAAGATGCAAAGCATTGAACATTACAACATCATCAGTGCTAACAACTTCGACAACAACAACAGCTGTCAATACAACAACTATTAATATACAGCGCCTACAATGACTACAGCAACACATCTCATCAGTTTTGATATCATTCCTCGTAACATCATCATAAACAAGCACACCATCTCTAGGACCACCATCAGTAAAAGTATCTTCCTCAACATCATTGTCATTACCAACATTTTCAATATCTCTAAAAACATTACCATCTGCATCCAGCATCTAAACACCATTGGAAGTAACAATCTTTTTGTAGTCACTTTAGTAACGTCCTCAGCATCAACATCAACACAAACATTCTTAAGACCAACATTCTCAGCATTTACATCAGCTCCAACGTCTACAGCACTATTGCCAACACTACCCTTCTCATCCACGTCCACATCAGCACTAACAACATCCCAAAATGCAAAAGCACCAGCACAAACATCTACGACATCCATCAACATATACATCAGCGACCTCGCTAACATCTGTGTCAACATTATCACCATATACATCAGCACCACTGACAACATCCTCACCATCTACATCCTCACCACCGACAACAGTGAGTGAGGGAGGACAGAGGATGCTGGAGTAATGTTGCGTCACCACAACGCACCACCAGAATAGCCCACTGTAACGAGGAGTTCAGTACTACCCCATGAGATGTACAGCACTACCCCACGAGAGGTACAGTACTACCCCACGAGGTGTACAGTACTACCCCAGGGCCATTGATGTCACAGGTGCACCCTGTAATGCCACTTTTCATCGCACGACATCAACTGTGACCAGTCACGACAGCAGACGTATGTGTCTGCATGACGCAAGATGGTTTAATACTCATCGACTTCTCAGTTATGAGAAATTCCTTGGAACTGAAGAAGATCCTCACCACACAAAATGTCTCCCTCTCTTTCGTGGAACGTATCTAACAATATCTCACAAATAACAGCAGCACTATACATGTCCCAAAACAGCCCTCGTGCTCATAAGCACCAGCCACGCCCTCGGAAAAAAAAAAAAAAAGAGGAGGAGGAGGAGGAGGAGGAGGAGGTGGGTGGATGCCGACAAGGGCCCTGGTCATCGGAGGGTTGATGAGTGTGACTGGTGGGTCGGTGGGTGACGTCACGGCCCCGTCGGCTACACAGGTGGTGGCCCGCCGCGCCGTCGCCTCCACACACCCGCAGCTGAGGCAAACAATCCACACCAGCTACACTCCGACGCCCTCACAAACCACCTCTTCCACAATGTTTCGTCCTTGCGGGTGACGCTTCCTCGCTCTGCGCAACATATATCTTACGTAGAACAGGGTTACAGCAAAAGGACAGAAGACATTGGCTTTTTACTATAAATCTGGATGACAGAATATGATCCTAAATTAATGTGGCGAGGAATGAAACGGTGCTTTCTTTTCGTCAACAATCATGCGGTTAGAAAATGAGCGAATGGTTGCGTCCATCTCATGAGAATCCCTCTGATGGCTCACGAGGATTCAGAGTGATCGAACGAATAACACACGACAATGGACCGTTCTATTGCGTTTCGTCCCGGGACACACCAGCCTTATCAGCAGCATAAACTCCACCATCAATACAGCCAGTATAATGAGTTCACCAGAGCCTCACATAAAGAGGTCAGGATATGAGGTTAGATCCAGCAAATCTGGGGTTGTGTCAGGCGCGGGGGAGGGACCCATGGCCGTGTTCCCAGCAGGGCCAGCCAGCTGTGCACGGCGGCGCAGTATCAAGTGCTCCTCGCTGGTCCTTAGATTGACAGGCTGATAGAGCGAAAATCCTTCACTATGGTTGCGCCAGTCGTGGCTCTAATAAGAGAGGTAATCAGCTACAGTGAAACATACCTCGAGCACATTAAGAAAACAATTGCTCTCAGGAGTAACACAGATCCTCCTCCGGCACCAGCGGCTGCAACCCTTGACTACGACGATATAACTCTTACGTATGGTGACCTGGACTATATGTCAGGTCAAACGTCAGGACAATCATACGCAGAGGTCGTATATCGTCATCCTGAAGGGTCGTATCGCCGTGCTCAAGGGTCGAACCAACAGCCTCAAGTGATTAATCTATGTCATAACACAGAGACGTCTGAGCTGGGCTGTGGAAGCGAGCATCACGTTGTGGCTATGAACAACTGACTGGCAATTCTTGAACGCGAGTCTCTGAGACGTCTTCTCAAGAAGTCCTACGTCAGTTGATCCTGTCGTGACGCCCTTGTGACCCTCTTATTAATCACTAGCCGAGTGATGAGCAGATGTGAGAAACATCACAATATTGTAACATATTTGTTACTTGTGAAGTTATCGTACAGAACACAATCTAGTTATACCTTTCTTTTCACCAAGAGATCTCGTCTGTATACTAAACAGCTTCACCAGTAAAGCACCGGCTGGGACCATCACCAAGCACTGTACAGCTCGCTATAGAGCCGTCATAATATGACTCCCACAGACTGAGAACCAGTGTATGTCAGGGATCGCAGCACCTGTTTATCTTTTACATGAACACAACATAAGAACCATGAATATTTGTCGACCATGAAGATGGTTTACTGCAGTAAACACATGACTTCACACTTGCACCTGCAGGACCTTGACGAGACCCACCATGACTTATGCGGTGTCTCCAGGGATTATTGGTATATACGTAACTATACCACCAGAACTGGTCAGCCATCACTCTCGTTATAAAGTCATAACCACACACACACACACACACACACACATTCACATGCATATATATATATATATATATATATATATATATATATATATATATATATATATATATATATATATATATGGCAAAGGTTGATATGCAGCTTGTGTGTGTGTGTGTGTGTGTGTGTGTGTGTGTGTAAGGGAAGGAAAAGAATTTGCAGTTTTAAACAGTTTGCCTGAGTTAGGTACAATGCTGCACGTAGACGAACAGAAGAAAGGTCTTACAGTCTTGTGTGAATTTTTACGACGAGGTAGTGGGAAGAATATGTTCGTGGCCAGGCACGGAGACATCCCTGGGTGTAACCATTGCAACAGAGCAGACACAGGTGGCGAGTCTCCCTCACTCTGTGCCTCACGGGGGCAAGTTTTCTACACCAGAAGCGAACACTTTCCTGGTGTGGTCCACGACGCCCATGACGTCTGATGCAGTCTTGGCAGGGGACATGATCGGGTCAGAGAGTTCTCACTACCATTCTTACTAAGTCTCCACAGCTGAACTGTACAGATAAAGTACCCGCTTTTTTACCGTGTCCGCCTGATCCAAGCCTGTCACTTCCTTTCCCTTATCACTGGTCGATTTGTGTCGTTGTCCATGATATATGACAGACGAGAGTTTTTCCCTCGCGTTCATATCATTGCCTTATTCATATGGATATCTTTCTGGTGGCAATAATGGAAGGTAGTAGCGTCTGACACATCGCTGATTCCGTGTTAGAGTTCAGTTGTGGCTGACATAACGCTGCTTCCGTACTGAGGTTAGTAATGCCTTACATGGCGCTCATGCCATGCCAGACGCCACTAGTGTCTGACATGACACTGGCTCTGTGCCAGAGGCCAACATTGTCAGACACGACACCGGTGCCTCGGTGTGTCAAGCGTGGCCGTGTGACCGACCTGCATGTAACATGTGGCCAGAAGGAGAGGAATGTTAGTGAGGGACACAGAAAGCATTCTTCCTGAGGCTTCCTAGCAACCCTCCCACTGTGGTATCTACTCAGACTCCCGGGAACAACCACTCTGCACCTGACCGCTGCTGAAGATGCCAAACTATTTCATGGCTCTCATGATAGTCATTATGTTCTATAGATACCATTCTATTATTCATTTTCGTCGTTTCTCATCTACGTAAAAAAGATGCCACTTATCCACACGAGGACTCCACCGGTGGACATCCCCAGCAATGGTGGTGTTCACCGGGGGACTGTGATTCCGGCTCTATCTTTCAATTGCTACGAGATGCATCGACTCAGCGTTTCCCTTGTGCTTTTGACCCGACTCTAAAAGATTCCAACCGCACACATTCACTCCTGAGCGACCTCCGTGCTCAGGTGAAGAAAAAAGAAGACACATCGTCACAAATGCATCTGCACCTTAGCCAGAAATTTACTATAACCTTGATATAAGTTTCTGATAGCTTCGGACGGTTTGTTTTTTCTTCTCAAGGATCAGAGAGACTGGTTGTAAAAACATAATGAACCCCTGAACACCTGTTCACCCTATAAACACCCCAGGTGCAGAATATATTGCCCCTTTGATGTCCCGTAAATAAATCTTGGGGAGGAGGATCTCAAAGAGATTAGATCGGTGTCACAAATCACGTGTTTACAATAAAAAGGATTTCTTGTCAGGTCGGGTTCCTGAGTGCACGTCGTAGACGGGCGCCGTCAGGACGCGTGTCGTTAAAAAGGAACAGTTTAGTAGTGAAGGAAAAGGTTACCATCGCAAACGTCGAGTTGAGGACGTCAAGTTCCCCGTAGTGATGGTAACTAGGGCAACATAAAGCCGCTGAGGCAACATTATGTCTGGCGGTCCCTTATGAAGGACTGGACACCATGATAGACCTACACTTGTCATAAGTAATCATTGCGATTTGTTTTCTTTCATTATTTTCCCAAAAGTTTTCATTTTCTCTACGACTTTAATGTAACAGTTTCTTCCCCTATCAAGTTCCGGATACCATCTTGTCCAAAATTCCTCCGTTGATTTCATTCTTCTTCGTTTCCCATCCTTGCCATATTAGGTTACAAAGAGCCTCACCTGCGGTTTGTCTGCTGGCTACATGCCACCTGTGTTTATCCCTCAGTGAGCGTGGCCCTCCTGCATACAGGCTAATGAGGTCCTCTGACCCTAGCTTATCTTCTACCAGGTATCCTGTACAATGCCACGACGCAGCTGCTTCTGCGTCGTAACCTTATCTGTAAGAATGAGTTCCTTCACATTAAGAGACTCGCTCCTTATCACTGGTATATGCCCACAAACTCTCTTAAAAATCCGGGATATATAATCCTGAGAGATCAGTGGATATCGTCATGACATCTGGTATGTAGGGCTTCCTATCACGTAATCTGAACCATGAAGAATGATGTTTATTTGTGTATATAAGATTGCTGTGTGGTTCCTATTATCCAGGAATGAAGGAAGATTTTTTTCTTAGTCTTCTGTCCAAGAGAAAATTTATCAATATAGATCTACAAGTTTTTTCCTCTACTTCTTGATAATCGTAGTAGTTCAGGTATTCATCTCCATCAAGGTCCTACACCTGAGTACTTTGATCTGGAAGATAAACAAGGGAGAGATTAGGCCATACCTGTAGTAACCGCTCAGTGTGCCTGGCCTGGGGCGCCCTGTGTGTGTGTGTGTGTGTGTGTGTGTGTGTGTGTGTGTGTGTGTGTGTGTCTGTGTGTGTGTGTGTGTGTGTGTGTGTGTGTGTGTGTGTGTGTGTGTGTGTGTGCGCGTGTGAACGCTACTCTATGTGCTTCACCGCAGTTTGATCACTTTATTCACCAGTCCACATGCTGCGGCGTGGGCAGGACATTATAGGTACTCGACTAACTAGGGTTTATAGAGTTATACAAATGTAGGAGGCAAGCTGCAGAGATGAGCTGATGCTCCCATGAAAAGATCCACGCCACAAGTTAGGTCAGTGCCTATGTAGGTAGACAGTAGAATAATATATGAGTCCTGTTCTCGTCCTCAACCTATGAGCATATTTTTTTCTGTAGGAGTTTTGTGAAACCTCAGACACACATATTTCAGCTTATGTATTCGTAAGAACAGCTGCTAAGATGGAGAGGAGAGAGAGCAGGTGTTGTTGTTGTGGGTAGAACAACGATAGAGTACCTTGCGTAAGATGCCTCACTCTGTAAGCATCAAGAGGGTACGTGGTGTTGGATGCCTCTTTCTGGTGACCTCTTGCCTGGTGAGTTAGCACGAATGTCATGATTATCATCAGCTGTGCCGCGGGCAGCTGAGGGACGGGAGGAGAGGAGGCCAAGCTGATGAATGCTGCACGCTGAGGAGAGGGTAGGGAAGAGACGTCGAAACACTGATCAAGAGCCTGAGGCAAAATTCCGTTACGGAGGAATCTTGTGTGGGTGAGGAGTGTGTGGGAGACGTATGTCCGGGGAACCTCTCCACGTGAGAGCAGCAAAAACTAGTGAAAGAAAAATAGTTCAGGTGAAAGTTGGAGGAAGAAAAATATGACACAAAAAAGAACAATTGAAGAAAAGATGAGCAGACGAGTTGAAGATCTAAAAAAAGACTTGAATAAGAAGGGAAATATTACTGTCTGTCATTTCTGGTTGAAAGTAGCGTATCAGTGTTTTACAAAGTGACTCATTAGATCAGGTCTGGAGTACAGTGGGTACTAACTAAAGTTAACTTTGGTTAACTTCCATGAATCTGTCGACTGATCTTCGTAGAAAACCGCCACATAATCACAACTATGAGGGGCTATGTTGACGCTATCTGACCCAGACGTCGTTGATGTCAAAACCCCCACAAAGGTTTCAGGTTAAGGTCAGGTGGTCGAGTGCCCTACATCATGCTTATATTGACCCCTTCCTGTGACCTCAGGTGCCCACCATAATCTCCTGCATCATAGGTAGTAACGAGAGGAGAACAGGGGATGATAGTAATAGTGATGGAGGATGGAGATGACGCTAGATAGTAAGTAATGACTCCCTGGCTGGCTGGCTGAGCTTGTGTGCGTGTGTTCTTTACTCACCAGCTCTAGTTTTTTCGATAAGTCGACCTCGTTGGTTACCTCACATGTCCTTATCTAATGATCTTCGCAAAGTTATGAATCTCAAGATTTTAAGATATAATGAATACGATCAATATTTTTCTTTGGGTCAACACAGAGGCAGAGTAACCAGGCAGACACACACTGAACCCTCTCAACTCAGGCCCAGTCACCCAGGTGTCTCTCACTCGCTTAGATCATTTTGAGCACGACAGTACGACCCTCGATTACGACGGTACTACACTCGGGTAAGAAACTGTCACCCTTTGTCCTGATCCTCAAGAGTCGAGTCAAATAGTCATGATATAATATACAGGTGCTGTACTTGTAAGTTCACGGAACTTAAGAAGCTGAACTATCAGAGATGAGTGTCCATATTATGAGTTTCTTCACCGTCAGTGGAGGACCGAACTGGTCCACGTCCCCAGGCATCACCATCTGTCTCACTCAGGTGTTGTGGCGAGGTCAGTGCCAGGGTCATGCTGCCAGCTGGGTGTCCCAGTGTGGCACTGTGGTTAGTACCACTCGGCAGAGTGGCAGTATGGTTGTAAGATGCCTGAACCAGTCTATGTCGTCTGCTGAGCGTGTGACTGACCGACTGACAGGTTGTAGGAACCAACACGGTGCCATCATTGATCTCCGAGACCGGATGTTTGTGCATAGCACAGATGTCATGGCGGGTTAGGAAAAGTTATTTTCACTCGTGACTTGAAGTCTAATCAAGAAGTGATGACCAGGTGAGAGAGAGTGAGTGCTGGTGAAGTGCAGAGGTAAAACAGGAGGACTGTGGTGTACGTGGTAACTGTGGTTGTGGAGGAGGTGTGGGTGATGGATGGTGGTTGTGGTGGGACATGGGTGTGCTGAATAACAAATGTGGTGTCACAGCATCTCTAACATTGTGAAGCAGAAGTATTTCTGCGACTGGTTGACATGTGGTGTTCGCCTAAATGAATAGATCAGGCTGACAGTCATAACAACCTTTCTGGTGGTAATAAATCAATTTTGTGATAGATGATACTTACGATCATAACCAGTGGTTGTGATATATGTTAATTGTGGTTTTTGTGGTTTCGATAGGATGTGGTTGTAATACCTAGTGGTTGTATCAACCTGTGATAATAGAAAATACGGTTGTAACTGCTGATTGTGACAGCTGGTGACACAGTTTATTGTCATGGCTTCTGTTGATTGTAAAAGCTCATAGTTATCATGGTGTCTGGAGGATCTTATACCGTTTGGTTGTGGTTGTCGAAGCTTGTGATGGATATTGGTTGAAGGAATCTGTAATTGTGACAACGGCTGCTTATCGCTGCTGCAGGTAGGAATATTGTTGATAGGTAATTGTGGTGGAGGTTGTGGAGGTGATCTGCCGCCGCTGCTTCTCATAGTTTCTGCGCGGAGACCACCCACATGAGGATTGACCGTTAGGACATCTCTTGTCTTGCATGATCAGCGAAGCAGAAGAATCTTCTTCGTCTTTCCCTCTTCCTTCCTACGGCCTTTCCCATCTCTCAGAGTCAGGTCTGTAAACACCCGAGGAGGTGTTGTTGTTATTAGTCTTGTGCTCCGTTTCCCCTTCCTCCCGGGATGGCCGGGATTAAGGTGTGTTTTTACCCGAGTCATGACAGCTACTGTCTAAAACAGTAAGTAGGGGTGTGATAGCCTGTGTTCATAGTGCAGTTAAGGGTAGTTGTGGTGATGGTAGGTAGTTAAGGTAGTGGAGGTATGGGAGGTAATGGCAGTGGTGGTAGTTGTGGTAGGGCAGGGGCGGTAGTAATGGTGGTGGTGGTGGTGGTAGGTACTAAGGGTGGGTCTGGCGGCGTGCCACATAAGGCCTGGTCTCACTGGGTGGGGCGCCTCAGACCGCGGCTCAAGGTGTAAAATGGTAATTTTTGGCCGTTTTTTTTGTAATCTTGGAAAATCATGAATCAAATCTGGTTTAACTCTTTAGTTTGTTTGCTAAAGACACGATATAGATTGCGCCACTAAATTTAATGTCGAGTTTTTATGTTTGTGGAATATTCAATAACCTGCCATAAGCTTTTCATTGCCTAGATAAACCAATTTTGGTCTATGGCCTTCGGGAGGCGCTGGCCCATTATGCTGGCGGTCACAGCACCGTCAGTAGACGGCCCAGAGAGGGCGCGGTTTCTACTCATTATGCAGATGAAGGCGTCGAGTTATCTATACAATTCCTTCACCATCCACAGGGGCAGAAATCTTATAAAAAGGGAAAAATAATTAACAAGAGAAGAACATATGTAAGCACAGGGCGTGGTTCAGAGCTGGTTCTCTATTGGTCGGTACAGGAGGATAACGGAAGGCTCATAATAAAGTGGGTTCGCTTCAGAGACGTTTCAGGTTCACTTAAAAAGGGGACGAAGTAGTTACCATACCGGCAAGATCTGGGGGAGAGCGGACTAATATTGGGTGGATCCCGCGTGGGTGAGTGACTGCTCTTCCTCAGAGCTTGGCTAGAGGTTAATAATAGTGGTTTTCAACAGCGGATGAGTGATAAGTCTACCCGGCTCCGAGGCAGAGGCTGATGAGTCCTCTTTTCCAAAAATGATGAGACGTGGGCATCCCTGTGAGTCAAAATGTTTCGTTCATTGATGTAAATGTGAGCGAATTCCTGATCAGTCGCTTGAATCTGCATATTTCTACCTTTGTAGCTCAGACAAGAGGATGGAACCGAACCCTCGCATTCCTGATAAGCCGCGCTTGTAGACAACACAGGAAGGTGAGGTTGTAGAGATCAGGAGGTCACTCACTGTGTTGTACACTTTGCTGTATAAACACTGTAGCCCTACATCGGCTCTCTGTACTGACTGACCTCTCTGTATCTCCTCCTGGTAGATCTATCTGCTCCTAAGCCTAGAATGTCTTTACTAACATCTTCAAAGCCATCGTTCCTCCTGTAGTCTACATGGCAACACTGTCTAAGCTGTCTCTCAGACTGATAACGCCACGTTGTTTAGTTCCATCGTTTCTAGGTTTAGTCATTTTTGATTTTTCCTCTTTTCTATATTTTCTTCTGACTCACCCTGTGACTCTGTCCATATTTTATCTCAGTACAAGGTGCGAAGAGTGTCCTTCACTTTAGAGACGACCAAAGCTCATTCATCTTGAGAGAGAGGGAGTGGGGAGAGGCAATTCACTTGATCAACTCCCCATCTCTCACTTCTCGGTTTGAACCCATTTCTCTCTTATACAGTGTTGGAACGTGAGGTGTATATGGGCCCAGAGCACACTACCCCCTCGACCTCTCTGACCTGCCTGTATGACCCTAACGTATCAAAACAGTTATCATCATATCTTCAGCTGTTCAAAACCTGATTAAAACGTGACCTTTCCTGCCAACGTTAGGGTTCCTGGGGCGACGGTCTTCAGGCCCCGCACCCACAACAATCCTTCTGTTTGTCTTCGTCAGCGTCGCCGTCGGCGGTTGCGTGAGTTTTCCTGACTGACGCTCTGCTGGTGCTGAGCTGACCTACCCTGGCTGACAGCTGACTCCTGCCGTTCCAATGAGGTGAGGAGGGGAGAGGAATCTTTTGGGAGCTATGGAGACGGAACAATGCCACAAGCAACACAGTGTGAACAGTTCCATCGTGGCTCCCTCACCACTGCCTCTCAACGAACCTCTGTTTTTGTCTTATTTATAACTGTAAAGTACCGTATCGTTGTTTCCAGTACAGTAGCGACCTACATTTTGATTTTCAGTTCAATCAAAACTTTTTTTCTTTTATTTCTTTGCGTTGGAGGCTCCAATCATGGACAAAAAAGCCCACATCAAGTACGGGCCTTAATTGAAACATAGAAAAGTTTAAGCAAAGGGAAAAAAGACAAGGGAAAGTATTTACGAATTTTAGAGGAAGTGAAATACCTGTCTTTTAACATGTGCTAGATCATATTTATTGGGAAAGACATGAGAGGGTAGAGAGTTCCTAAGCTTTGAGGTGTAAGGAAAGAAAATTATCAAAACGGCCCATCCTTGAGTTGCTAACGGCCACACAGTAGTCAAGTGGCGCAACAGATTACCGAGTATTGTGTAGTCTAGCGAGTAGTGAAGGCACACAAACAGCCAGCTCTCGAGAGCAAAATCCAAAATAATACCTATAGAGGAAGGAAAGTGAACATTGCGACGTATGTCAATCTAGTCAAGTTGGAAGTTGGCCTGGAATGATTTATTAGACGGATCGCTTTCGACACTATTTTGTTAAGTGAGGATGCGAAGCTAGAACCACCCCAGATGTGAGAGCAGTGCTCCACACAAGGACAGATCAGTTCTTGATCGGACGAAGAGGAATTTCGACATCTAAACAGGACTCCCAATTTCTCAGATGCAGACTAAAATATTCCGAGCGTCTTTGCTATTATAATCAACAAAAGTTTTCTGGTTAAATACAACCATGTTTAACATCTCATAGTCATTCTTATTTCTTCGTATCCTTTCCTTCTGAGTGGCGGATAATGGGACTCCAGTAAACACCATTATCTACATTTCAAAAACTATAATATCACTAAGAAAATATGCCAACAAAAACAATTCTCAAATTGTTGTTCAGAAAGTCATGTTTGCCAATCATTCTATTTAGGGATATATGTTTATATATGTTTATCTAATGTGTTTATCAACACCTGTCATGAGAACACCTGCGGCTGCAGGAGCCAGGGAGTTGCAGTCAACACCTGGTCTGTCCTCGTCATCGTGGAGGCGCCAACACCCGGTCTCCAACCCTGTCATTACACGGCGCCCTCCAGCCCGCCCCAGCGTCTACAAGACCAAACCCACGAAAATTACTGAATTTTGGCAAGTTGAAAATATCTACACAGTCTCATCACTATGTACAAAGATATATCAAGGCTTTGAATAAACTTTCGTAAAGCAAAGCAGAGAGGAGTGTTCATGGAAGAATGGAGCAATTTTTTTCTGTAAACATCGACAAGTGAATGTGGTAATGAAAAAACATATCATCCATCATAAAATATAAACACCTGATGAAGAAATTATAATTTAGTATATAGATCTTTTCACTTTCTTGTTCAAAGAATGTAATATGCAGAAGAACTTTCGAATGTAAAATACACAAAGAGAAGGACAGAACGCTACACCAAGTAGTCAGAGATATTCGACAAACATTGTAAAATATTTGAAGAAGCTCAGAATCTGTTGACTCACTCGCTCGTGTCGCAGCAGCAGCTGTGTTGTGCCGAGGTATCAACACGCCTGCTGCCGCCAGACACGGATATCAAGAGAGGAAATCGTTGTACTGACAACATGCACCAAGTTTATCGTAGTGACGACGCTCTACTCGACCTGACCTACCTGAGAGCCCGACGGCCCTGAGAGAGCCAGAGATGGGGATGATCAGGGAGCCCTGAGGGCCCTTGTGACGGTAGATGCAGACGACGGCCATGTCGGTGTGATCATCCTGCGGCCGGCGGGCGACGGAGGAGGCAGACGGTGACAGTGGTGGCCGGGGTACCATGAGGACGATAGCGGCGGTAGTAGCAGCAGCAGAAGATGAAAATGATGATCGTGCCCCGTACAAAGCACCGGCGATAACGGCGGAGGGTACTGTGACGGCGGCGGCGGCAGGAGACAAGAGTAGTAGCGGTAAAGTAGCGACGGAGCGACGCGTCGGCCGTGACATGGGCGGCAGGCAGCCCCCTGCCGACGCCCCAGGTGATCATGTATGCTTAACACTCCTCGTCTCTCCTCAAGCCAGTGCTGTCGGAGCTCCTCCACATCATAGTATATTATCCTCGAGCAAGATCACAATTGCCTCCAAGGCTCAGCAACATTGCAGTTGGGTCGGAGACCTGTTGTCATGGCGTGGAATGGCCTGGGGCGGACTGCATCACGGGCACCATCTCTGGACGCCCACGCAACCTGCCATGTTCCACCATCGGCCAGAAAGGTTTTCATGATTTGTAAACAAACCAACGACTTTCATCGTAAATATTTTGATTTATTTCAGACGACGAAGTACAAGGCTTCCGGCCCACAACACATCTCTTCTCTATCTCATAAGACCCCCATCTGACCACGCTAGTTTCCCACCAGAGTAAGAAATATATTTCTTACCAATCTCTCTCGATACAGATATTTGATTATCGTAAGAAACATGTAAAGCACACAAACTCTGTCTATATCTAATAGGTCCAAATTTTCTTTATCCTCGGTTAGGACTCTGGAGGTGTAGCCAAGGGCTCACACAATCCCAGGTGAAGAGAACCAAATCATCATGATTCTGGTGAACTGATCCTTGAGTTGTTGACAGTCATCAGCGCCACGTTCATGGAAAGTCTCAAGACAAAGGAAATGTTCTTTACGTGCATCAGGTCAGACACAAAAATGTTTTTCTAAAGAGATCTTACTGTTCCAAAACATTAAAAAAAAAAAGAATTCGTTGATTTTTCTTTGTTTTATAACTTTCCACATCTGAACCAAACACGCAACTCACACTATTATCCATGCTGCTGTTGATCACCTGTCCAGCATTTTGCTTTTCATCTGAGATGAACACATGTATCCTCAGATGGTCATCATGTTTAACTACCACATTACTGTTGTGTCCAGGTGCGGAAGAATTCCTGTCTTATTTTTAAGATGAAAACCTGAGACAGAATTCCCAGGAGATTACATGATCGTTAGCAAAGACCTGGTGAAAACTGTCCTGCGTACAGCACGTCAAGAGCGCAAGCTGGTGTGTGAACGCAAGCTGGTGTGTGAACGCAAGCTGGTGTGTGAACGTAGCCTGGAAACACGGGCTTCGGGAAATTATCACCGCTTGTGTAGATACCAACAGTTAACCTGAATTATGACTTTTCGTATGAAGAATATTCATAATATGACAACACGATATTGACATAGTGTGTTTTGTAGAATATCTAAAGCCATTATTGACAATACTGAATATTTAGCAATTTCGTATGTAAGCCATCTCTTTGTTGGTTATAGTACATTATTGCTTATGTTTATCGACTGTTTTCCTTTGAATTTACAAGTGGATACAGGAATAGTGAGTCACCACCAGATCATTAGTACAGCACATACAGGTGGTTGTAAGCGTATGTGCGTCAGTGGATACGTGTTTAGTTACGCATTCTTTGTGACCTTCCGAAAATGCTTTGGATGACTGTGTGTACTGGAATAACTGTGCAATCAGGTAGACACTAAGACCTCAACTTCTCCTCTCATGATACTCCCTTGTTGAGTGATGCAAACGCAGACATACAGACACAACTCTATCACAACACCTCTTAGAGGCCGACGGCGCTAGAATGAGAATATCATGATGAACTATTCACGTTTAGTATGAAGCAGCCTCACCCAGTCTTCAGTGTACAAAGCATGGGAACCTTTGCTTGTCTTGAATGTATTCACTGTACCAGAGAAAGGGATCCACCACCATGAGACCTCGCTAAGTTACCATCGCAATCAACTGCCTAGTTAGGCAACCATTAGGAATCACCGGTTCACAGTGATTCCATCCCTATATGGCAAACTCCAGCAATTTCATATTCAACTCAGATTACCTGTTTTGGTCGAGGTTTAGGGATATATGTGTCTGCCAGGTAGACATTAGGTCTTCATGCACTAAATTAACTAAGGCGGGGTTACATTCTCCTTATATACATTGATATCATCCCTCTATATCAAAGTCTAGCAATTTTATGTTCGAGTTAAATTATCTGTTTCGTTGGTCGTTAAGGAACATATGTCAGAGAAGTTGGTATTATCCTTCTATATATCACAATAACTGGGGCAAAGTTACATTCTTCATATACATATATACCATGAATACCATTTGCTGGATTTAATTCTGTGTTAACTAGTTTCATTCTTATTTCACAGTTACATAGGGTTGATAAAGCGATTTCCAAACTATTAAGTTACTATATGTAACGCAAGGTAGACTGTAACACTAGGTAAACTTTGTAACAATAGAGAAACTTTGTATTAAGTTAACTAAAACAAATATTATAAACCTTGTTCCTTATCGTTATATCTGATAATACTACATAAATTATACACGCAACTGAACGTATGAAATCTACACACACACACACACACACACACACACACACACACACACATACGCACTGTTTGAGCGTGAGGTGTACATATACATCTATTTCAGTAGCAATAGCATTATTAGTATGAGTACTAGCAGAATCAGTAATAGTATCATTATTACTATTATAATCATTGTCACATTATTATTATTATTATTATCATTATTGTTATCATTATTATTATTATCATTGTTATTATTATTATCATTATTATCATTATTACTATTATTATCATTATTATTATTATTATCATCATTATCATTCTTATTATCATCATTATTATTATCACTGTTATCATCATTATTATTACTATTAGTAGTAATAGTAGTAGTAGTAACAGTAGTAGTAGATATAGTTATTGCCATTATCATTATCATTTAAACGCAGAATCCCTTTTATAGGGTAAGGTGGGATCCTTTGAGGCAAGACAGTCCTCGATCACACTACATCTTTCCTGATGAAGATGATGATTCAGACTCGTCGAAGGACTGAGTCACGTTCACATTTCTAAAGTCAACTTTCAAGAGAAATGGAAGCGAAGACTTGTGGCTAGCGACGTAAGCACCTGCTGCAGGGAGGACCTCGGGAGAGAGGGAACTACGCCTCAAGACGTGCGTCAGGACCCACCCCAGCAGGCAGGTAGGATCGGCAGTGGTGGTGCCGGGGACCGGTGCTGCTGGCCTCCCTGTCGTGTCCGGCTCAGCGCCGCGGGCCTCCGACAGTATCCTGGTCCGGCGCGGCGCCCACTTCCCTATTATCCCCAAGCAGGAAGTACGGGCAGGCAGGACGGACGCGGCCCTCCACTGCCCTAAGTTCTCCCTCATAGTTCTGTTTCTGCTGCCCCTCGGGGTTACCTCTGTTTCATCTTCCTCAGGCGGTTCCTCTCGCTACAGCGGGTCCTGGCCAGCAGTAACGTGTTAGGCCAGGGGTTATAATCAGAAGGACGCGGCTGTCATGCCCACTTTACGTTAACAGTGTAAACAGTGACATGGGTGTCCTCATTAGCCTCGGCCTTGGGCCAGGACGGACAAGCCGGCCGGGTTGCCCTTGGACGCTGATGGTACACATTCAGCAATGATGAATTTTCACGGCACGGTTTGTGTAACGTTCTATATAGGTCATTCATCTCTCTCTCTCTCTCTCTCTCTCTCTCTCTCTCTCTCTCTCTCTCTCTCTCTCTCTCTCTCTCTCTCTCTCTCTCTCTCTTGTAAACGTTAAACTCCTGAAAATCAAGGAAAAGTTAACGGGATGGTTTCAGTCAACATACGTTGTCTTTCGTCACTGATAATCCACGTGAAGTAACGTCAGCTTGGCTGTTGGCACTATAGACTTGCTTTACTAGGGTGCCACTTACCCTGGCACCTCGTGCAGGTGCTGGCACCAAAAGAGTGTCACGGACGAAGACTGTTGTTGGCCGCTGGCACACACACACACACACACACACACAATGGCTCGCCTTATGACAGCCAGGTTTAATGTTTACTTCCTCTGCTCAGGCTGGGGTCGTCCCCCATTCTCCCGTGACCGTTGCGACCCACTGTCACCTCAGGTCACAGCTGCCTCCACCTGGGAACACTTGGATAATCGTCTTTTCCTTTTCTTATGTGAGGTGATGTTCGAGCCACGAGATGCATCTTGTCCTGTCTATGTGTATGGTTGTTATCCATGGTCAGTATGTGCTTAATACCCCCACCCCGTCCCTCCACCTTCCCTCCTTGTGTTTGGCTCATATATTGACGTAAATATTTATCACAATAAACTACTGTATATATATTTCTACTGTTGAGATATTCCATTGACTTCCGTTCAGATGTCTTTGGTGCTAATGAACGAACACAAAGGCAGGATAAGGGTTACGAGGCAACAGTTTAGAAATAGACAAACAGACCGTAGATTAACAGTGCTGTGGCTTGTTATCATCTTTTCATATAATGTTATTTCGGATGCATTGATATGCATATATTTTTCCCTGCAATGAATTCTCATGCGTCGCCTTACGTTCAGCCATGTTCAGTGCGTCAGGAAACTAATGTAGTATATACACAGTTCTCGTGTGGAAAGGAAGTAGATTGACATTTCATTGATAAAAAATGGTACCGATATTGTCGAAGGAAAAGATAAAAAGTTCAAGCTTTGTGTGACAGTTCGGGGGAAGAGAGAGAGAGAGAGAGAGAGAGAGAGAGAGAGAGAGAGAGAGAGAGAGAGAGAGAGAGAGAAGGGGTGGAGACGATGATCGAGTTTATGTTGAAAAATATCGGAATTTGTTGTGAGAAATGTATTATCCTGTTCCCTGAACTTGTTGAGGGATATTGTGGAATACAGGGAAGTCAATGAGTGAGACTAAGTGGGGGTCTCTCTCTCTCTCTCTCTCTCTCTCTCTCTCTCTCTCTCTCTCTCTCTCTCTCACACACACACACACACACACACACACACACACACTACATTTCATTTCCACAGAGCTCGTTAAAAAAAAAAGAACATTATTCCCGCGTCACACAACATAGCCAACGCTTGACAGAAAACCTCAACTTCACCATTTCTGTTCGTACCCAAGTTGTCTTCGGTTCGTATGTGGCCTGTGTGTGGTGTGTCACGTCTTGCCACAAAACCCAGTGCCACGGCCTGGCCTCTGGCACCCTGGACGGCACCACGTTAACCCTCCTCTCTCCCCACCACTGCCCCGGATGCCTAACCATTAGGCCGCCTCCGACGCCCTCAGCCGCCGCCTATCGTGGGAACTTCCGGCGCACACCACGCTTCCCCCGGATAACGAGAGTTGGTGTTCGGTGCAGAGATTGGCAGAGAGAGGCCGGCGGATGGGTCAAGGTGAGGAGTGGTGGTGCCCGTTGTGGTGACTGTGATATGTGGTAAGTGGTGATGAAGTGAATTGTTATGGGTATGACTGGGAGCTGTAGCGATGATGATGATAGTGTTGTGGAGGGTATGGTGTGGGTGGTGGTCATGCATGGTGTGGGTGGTGGTCATGCATGGTGTGGATGGTGGTCATATTGTGAGTGATGATGGTGTCATTAGTCGTGTCATTGACGGTTTGGATGATGATGATGATGATGATGGTGTGTGAATGGTGAATTTTTGGGATGTTGTGGATGGTGACTTTGGTTGGTGGCATGAGTGTTGATGGTGTGACAGTGTGCGTTGTGTTCATCTTAATAGTGATATTGTGTGGTGAATGTGTGAGTTACGATGGTGAGGTGGTGACCTGTAAAGATAGCGATGCTGTGATTGGTGGCAGATGGTAACAAGTGTCTGTTCTGATACCTCCACACCTGTTTCTTCCTCACACACTCGTATTCACATATCCTTTGCACCTGCTGTCACACCTGTGTTCCCTAATGCCTTTCACATATGTACACCCACATGTCCTCCTAAGCATTGTATCCATGTGTGTTCTCAGTAGTCTTCCACACCTGTGAACCAATGTACGCCTCACAGCTCTGCACACAAGTGTCAAACACAAATATGTATTCATCTATCCAATACCAGCTATGAATCTACGTCCCTCACACCTGTGTGCCAACATATACGTACCACCTGAGCAGCTACGTGTCTATCACACCAACATACCTGTGTGTACTCTCACATCAGTCCCTCCAAAGGTCAGTGTGGCCATTGCCTCACACGTGTCTGGATGAAAGGTCACACACGCGGCAT
The DNA here is from genome assembly GCF_036320965.1 of Panulirus ornatus. Taxonomy (NCBI): domain Eukaryota; kingdom Metazoa; phylum Arthropoda; class Malacostraca; order Decapoda; family Palinuridae; genus Panulirus; species Panulirus ornatus. Next base: position 1,607,740 of record NC_092258.1, on the reverse strand, counting down.
TGCTTCATGTGCTTCCGGCGGCGCCTCCTGTTGAGTGAAAGACAGACATCCGCCCCGGGTCCTGGTGTGGGTCTGTGGTGTCGTAGGTGACCAGGGCAACACAGGACCCCCTCTGTAGCGTCCCATTGTATCCAGGCTGGCAACAAGACCCCCTGTGTAGCGATCAAATATATATATATATATATATATATATATATATATATATATATACATCAGTCACAAACTAAAGTATGCATCACCAGTTGGATCAGAACGCTTGAGAAGACAATAAATTTGTTAAAGTTTACAGGCAAGACAAGAATTTTATCTGACGTAAAGAAGTCAAGCTAAAGAGGAGAGCTGCCATAGACGCTGAAGCAGAAGAGAAGAGAAAATTTCATGATTGGAATTTTCTAGTGTGTCAGACGACTTGGTGATGTTGATATTATGTTCTTTGAAAAAGAAAGAACACATCAGGAAACTGAGCAAAACTGAGAGAAGTTAAGTGATACTTCTATGGTGTAGTGGCCGGCGAGTGGACCAAACTTTAGGAAAATTTTAAGAATTGTAAGAAAATGTATGATAGATGAGAAAGGCTGAGAGATAGGCCACGCTAGAGCAAAACTCGCCCCTCTTGTGCACAAGAAGGTAGTCACACACACACACACACACACGCACACACACACACACACACACACATGTAAAGGGAGGAAAAATAAAAGATTCAGTCTCTCTCACGTCGAATAATGTTCTTTACATCTGAACTACAAGTGGCCATCCTTGACATTTGACCAAGCTATGTATAGAGTATGTCATGAGGCAGACACGAGTGTACAATGAACACTGTACAAAGGGTGTCAGGCAACAGGCACGAGTGTACAATGGACAGAGGCTGGTCAGACAACAGGAACGTCCACTGGTAAAATTCATTGAGATTCAGCTGGCAGGCATCGTCTGGCAACTGAACCAGACACCTGTGGTGGGTTGCACACCTTGATAAGTAGCTAATTATGAGGATGGTTTAACGACCCTTAATGTATGGTTGTTTCTTGTGGAGGGAGGAGGGAGAGGGGGATGGTGCATACTGCTCATGTTTGGCCGCCTCCCTAGTGAATGACGGAGGGAGCATATTGCTCATGTCTGGTCCTGCACCAGTGGAAGGTGGAGAGCATATTGTTCATGCCTACCCAGGCCTCCCCAGAAGGAGGTTGGGGGGGCATATATCTGCCTGTTTCCCCAGTGGGAAGTGGAGGGGCATACTGCTCATGTCTGCCCGTCCTTACGTTTGCAGATTGCAGTGTTGCTATCATCAGATCCGATTTGTGAGATGCAATATTGCCAGCATCAATCAGACAACCTAAGCTCGTACAATCATCTTACGTTAGTTCGAAAATAATTCAATTCCTCCATTTTTTCTGTCATTTTCTCTGATTTCCAAAGTTTTATTTTCGAGATTGGTGGGCGGAACCCAGCATTACTTATGTTACGTTTGGTTTGTGGATATTCGTTTATATCAGGTAGTTATTGTAGTGGCTACATCTGGATGACTTTGAGACGGTGTCTGATATCTTCCCATTTTCTTACAATTTTCAAACGTACATATTTCACCTACAGTCTTACAGATGAGTCTGATCAAAGACTCCTAGCCCTGCTATACTCAGATTCTGGATGAATCATCAAATTACTGAATTAAATGGAAGATTAGAATGAAAAACAAATATTCTCATTTCTCGTAACTCATCTTAGAAACAAATTTTGGCAACAGTGCAGATGTACCTCATCTGAAGCAGTGCATTACGGGGAGACAGACCAATGGCTCGCCAGGGGTTGTAGAGTCAGACCAGCTCCTCAGTACAGGTTCTGGGCGGCATCAGCTAATTATCTATATTATTCCGAGACATGTGTGGTGAGGGCGAGTTGTGCGAGGCGTAGCCTCCTAACCGGCCACGGAACCTGCATGGGTCTTTTAAATGGTTTCCTTCAGGAGCCACATGTATATATGAAGTGGGTAAGTTGGAGGTTCTTGTAGTAGTGACGGTTGATGTAAGGATAAGTGATAACGTCTACGTCCATCTTCCCTCCCTCTTCTCCCCAATCTTTACACCCCTTCTCGCCACCTGCCATAAATACTCCCCATCGTCCATTGTCTTCCATCCCTCTGGCGCCCATATCCTCCCCTTGCCGAGGGGCGCGGCGGTTTGACCCCGGTCCTGTATATGGAGGTGAAGGCCACGCGCCCCTCCACCAACTGGGTCAAAGCTCCCGCTCTTACGTAAAGCTTTCACAGTAAATTGTATTGACCTTTTATTTTATCACATCATCAGCTACGAGCATCCTCTGATGAACGACCGGTACTGCTGGGCCTTGGCTGGTCTCTCTCTCTCTCTCTCTCTCTCTCTCTCTCTCTCTCTCTCTCTCTCTCTCTCTCTCTCTCTGCATATGATTATGTATGCAGGTAGAACCTGTAGTGATCACAGGGCCACAGTGTCGGGTTGCCCCTCACATAAACACCTTCTCCCGGGAATCCTCCAGGACCCAACCCCAGGTCCTCGCCCACATATGCCGTACCTCTTCCCGCCGCCAGACGGGTCATCCTGATGGAGATACACTTTATTCCTGTTCCAACGCCAAGTTCACGCTATCAGTGTTGGTGTTGGCGCGACTCTCCACTTAGTGAAGGCCAGGCAGCAGAGGCGCGTGTGGCTGCGACGTATCGCCGCCAAATCTGCGACGGCAGGTGTCGCACAGGAGACCTAATGAGCGACGTGTCGGGCTTCCACGTACACGACCTTAACAATGATTCAGTCTTATCCGACTAGGGCATCAATTATGGGTCCCGAGAGGGCCCCAGCAGGTGCCCCTTCAGCCAAAGATGGGCGACTACGCCCTTCCTTCCCTCCCCAACTATTCCCCTAGACGCTCAGGTGAGCACAGGTGGCCGCATGGAACGGATGGCGACTCCTGCTGATGAATGCTGATAGTGATGACATCGGAACGTTTTCCCCCATACATCATGACATGTCCCTCAGTGGACACAAGCGAGCGATGTACCCATACCTTCTGTGTCCTGCGTGATCCTTGCTCTACAGTATCTCGCCGGGAGACCCTGACGACCCCTGGCAGATACAGACTTTTGGTCGCTGAAGAACTTGCTTGTTAAAGACTCCCTATCACCCCCATCAGTGGAGGCAGGCGGCCGTATCGCCCTCGTCACTCCAGTAAACACAGCTCCAGCCTCGCCCAGGAACCAAGTTCTACCCTCTTCCTCCCCTTGTGGTAGCAAGCGGAGGTACATCAGTGAGAGACGGTGGGCTGCAGGTGTGTGCGCGTTGCTTGAGTAGAGGTGAGGAGGCGCCCAGAGGACCCTACAAGGTCGTCCATCTGGCCACACCTTCCTCAGTTGTCTCCTGAGTGACGGTGGGCGAGGCGCCTGCAGCCGTGACCACCAATATCACTCCTTTGGACCAGCTCCAGGGATGATGCGCTTCATAATTCACACTCCTAGGTGAGATAAATGTCCCCCCCCCCCATCTCTCTCTCTCTCTCTCTCTCTCTCTCTCTCTCTCTCTCTCTCTCTCTCTCTCTCTCTCTCTCTCTCTCTCTCTCTCTCTCTCTCTCTCCGCATTTGGCATAGATATTTAGTTCTCCATTCACAAGTAAACAAGAAGACGCCCATACGTCACTGCTGTATAACTTTTCACGTGTTTACGTATGACCGATGCTTGTTTTTGTTGCCAATTATCTCAAAATATTATTCTGTCCACCTCAGAAAACAGCCTGATCAGGTCTTCAGTGACTCGTGATAACTGGACGCGAGGTGAGGTGAAGGGTCTGTATGACACTTCTCTCGACGTGTACCCATGTCAGCTTGAGCTGCAACAACAGAGACGGAAAAGAAGATTCTCATAGTACCAGACGAAATCTTCTCCCACACTTCGGCAAGAGATCTTCCCTGACCACCTCCTCTTGCAACGCTTGATCTAGCTGGGATAACTGATCCTTATCGGTAATGAGCAGTTTCTGGTTTGTAGCGACTGCGAGACCGCAAGAGCTTTCAACATCTGCAGATCTAAATGATTTATTCGAAGCCACCTTCTCTTCAGGGCGAAGCTTTGTTTAACTGCATCGCCGTTATTTCTGATGGATACGATAAAATTTCCAGGAAAGTAGGAACACGGAATGGGCGTGTCTAGGTTGGCCGAGGTGTCTAGCGGGTAACAGGGAATCGTGATGTTCTCCTGCAGTTCTTATGGTAAAGTCAGGAACTAGATTAAGACGATCCAGCTGATGAACTGGACTGTGAGGGAAGGGTGTAATCATCCGACCCAGATGTGGACACATCCATACTTGAGGTCTATCAGCAGTTCAAGATCGTGATCAACGTTGTTCAAGAATATTTTGAGGTCCAAGTAGAGGACACAGTGGCCCCTGCTCGAACACTGGGGAAATATTCAGAATCGACACTTTCTCATAACTGTACAAGTACTGCGTTACCCAAGCACAGAACGACCGACCCATTGATGTTGCTGCTGTCTGCTTTCGATGATATGGATGTCAACAAGTTTCCACTGCATCTGGAAGTATAACTAGTCGGGCTACGGTGTCACGAGCCTTTGGTTGGCCCAGAGAGCAGCGGCCGCGAGAAGAGTTCCAATAATCTTGCTCTGATTTCACCAATATTAGTTCCGTACTGTATCGGTTCACAGAGAACATTAAACGATCATATCAGTTATCAGTTATCACAGGCAACCCTGTATTACCATGAGTATATTGGGCGACTTGGAAATTCATTTGTTTTTCTGAGTCGAATTATAGAGGTTTGCCCAAGATGTGGTCACTTTCCAGGTCATCGAAAAACTTTATGGTCATACTTAAAAGAAAAAAAGTGACTTATTCCTTAGAACCATTATATCGTCGCGCTGTGAAATATCCCGGAGTGCATCTGAACGCTAGCGGTTCCGTAAAGGAAATTTGTTACCATTTATCAAAACAGAAAAAGAGCATTCTTGACCATGATGGATCTTCTCAGGTGCCCCCGGACAGCTCTCCTGCCTTGTTATTCTGCAAAGGACTATAGCACAGCCACGCCACGACATAACAAAGCACCAATAACAGAAGATGGCATACAAGGTGGCTACCTTGTCCTGCCTCGCCCTCACCACATAAAAACCTTCGTCGCTAAATCAAACTGTAGTATAACCTGACCTTCTGATCCCCGAGTAGCGAGAAGACCCGGGTTCCGCCCCTACCTGAGGCTGGATCGCGTCCCAAAGGCGCCTCTATTATCTCCGTGGGGCCCAACATGGCGATTAGGGGATGGGGGCCTAAGATACGGGTCTGGGATGTTGATTATGGGTAAAGGGTCGCGGAAGAGACTGTGTACATATGTTAATTACATCCTGGGACGCCCGGCCATCCGTCAGTGCCAGACGCCACAGTCAACAGCCACGATTACAATTCTTTTTATTGACTGAACTTCCCCAAATATGGCGGTCAAGGGTCCACCGACTCCATCAATGGTTATCCAGATTTGGTCTTAGCATTTCTGTAGCTTTCTCGAAGTGTTATGCCTCGTGAGTGTATGGTAGGTGGGTGACACGATTTTCTCGCTGTTTCGTTCCGTATTTCTCTTTTTAGCTTTAACTACAGATACGGTATAAATGGGTGTCACTGGGCAGTGCTATATACCGCCTCACACTAGCCCTAACGAAAGAATTAGTCTCATCTACATCACTATTCACGCTCTGAGTTATGGAGCGGCCACCTGGCTGTAGCGGTGTGGCCAGCAGGTGGAGGCTTCGGGACAGGTGCCTCCGCCTGACTGGAGGCAGATTACATAGGCCAATATTAACCCCGGCTGAGCTGCGACAGGCTGGTCCCTTATTCCTAATACGGTCCTATCGCCATCCTTGGGTTAATTACTGAACATAAATGTCTAACTTTCTTACGCTCAACTGACCACACCCGTAGTCAAACTTGGTCCTTCATATCTGTCTAAGGCAGCAGCCACACCTGGTGTATTTCTCCTGTCTAAAGCAACAGCAACAACGGCACTACACCTGTGTAGGATAACAACATGCACCTAGTCCCTCCAAATTGTCAAGGGTGAATGAAATGGTTGTTAGCACCACGTCTCACCCAGGGTAAGAAAGCTTGTGGTAGAGCACCAACAGTTCCACGAGAACTTGTAGTAAAGTTTAACTTAACAACACAAAGACGTAAACAGTCGTAACGTGGAGGATTATTATAGTGATCTGTGTCAACTACTGGGACACAGGGGACGCAGCGCCGAGCGGACTCAAGGTAACCTAAGAAGTAGTTTTGTGATCAGCAGACTAGGAAGGTGATCGTGTTATCTGGAGTGAGAAGTGAGCTATAGATCAGAGAACGTACGATATCACACACACACACACACACACACACACACACACACACACACACACACACACACATCTTCACATAGCCAGCGTCTGCCGGTGGTCTGGGTCTGGGTTCGGGCAGAGGTGGTGCTGGATGTGGGTTGTTAATTAATGGACCTTTCACTGGCTGGTCCCTGGCCGGCTGTGACTTATGGCCCCCATACCATCAATCTGATTGGTCGTGATTGACCTATTCATCACCGGGATTAAAGAATGGTTGAGGGGCCAGGTGTCGATTGGTGGGCGTCGAGGACAGTGCTGGCTAGGTGGGTGGCTGGGTGTTGTGACTGCTGTGGGTGGTGGGTGGGTTGTACTTCATATAGAGGTAGTTGTAGGTTGTAGATGAACTCGTACATAAGATGTTTCTGGAGTGGATGATTGTGTCTGTTAATGACTGTGGTTAGCCGGTGTCCTGCAGGTAGTTCAAGATCGTTGGGTAGTTATGCTTTGAAGGAGGCTGGGTTGTGCGTTGTGAAGGACTATATGTGGTTGTGATTGTTATGGATGTCTGCCATGTATGGGATGTTGTAGGGGCGCACCTACAACAGGAACTACATGAGGCCAGACTGTGGGGGACTAGCGAGTCCCAAATTCTTTATAATGACATTTACCAACAAACAGACCAAGTTTTTATTCGTTTTTCCTCTTTCTCTCACCCACTACACACACACACACACACACACACACACACACACACACACACACATACTTTATATTCGTGGCTATTTTGATCTCCTTTCTTGTAATTCTGTCTTTGTCCTAAACTCGTTCATCTTTTCCCTAAACAGAATAACCAATGATAGGGACCAAACTGAGACACACAATACGTATAATCAGTATTCACATTTCTCCGCAAGAAGTTTACATGAAGGGTAAATCGTTAGCGTTACCGAGACGGAGAATGAGAGGGAGGTGAAGTGGAGCATAATAAATGATTCAGCACAACAGCGAGTTGAAGATTACCATCCTGTAGACACATATGGTGAGAGAGAGAGAGAGAGAGAGAGAGAGAGAGAGAGAGAGAGAGAGAGAGAGAGAGAGAGAGAGAGAGAGAGAGAGCCGACATACGCTTATAGCCCCACTTTGCAAGGTAACAGGTCTGTTAACGAGAGGCATGCAGGTAAATGGTGGTAACTGATGATAAACAAGCACATGAACACGGAGAGAAATAGTCATGCAAGCACATGCACGCGGGCAAAGTGCGCCACCTTGCATGTCAGTAAACGGTCACTTAGTTAAACTCTGGGACAAGCACCTGCAGAATGACTTGAAAGCACACGCACCTGAGTGCAGGATGTAATTGCAGAATCATGCACTCAAGCACACGTGTCCAGGCAAATTTTGTAAGTTTCGTGAAGTATTATAATCACAATAAACCAATAAGTGAATGCACAACCAAGCACTGACCCGGGCACATACATATTCAAAAGCACTTTGTAAAATGACTCTTAACTTTAAATTCCCATGCAAGCACAGACCGCAAACACTTGTAAACATCTTTACAACCAAAAACACATCTTGACTCTTCCACCAGAGAGCACGCAACGAAGATGTTCCCTGGGAAACGAAAAACTTATGTTGATTAACACACACACACACACACACACACACACACACACACACACACATAACAAACAAACTGTTAGTTAGCCATACAACCCTAGGGTACCTTCTGGGGGTTCCCGCTGTTTCGAGGTGACGTAGGCTCCCTGGGGCGAGCATCCCTTGCCAAAATCTGCACATTTTCCTGCCCGCTGACGATACACAGCCTCGTCGAAGATGATGCCACTCTGGCGGTGTTAACACTTGCAGGTAGAGTCCATTAACATCAATAAACAGATACGACCGAACTTACACACGCAAATAAACACAGACACACGCACAAACAAACACACGATATTAGAATACGCGTCTCAAGTTTTGTCATCCCACTTAAAGAGATATAAAGAGGTAATAGAGAAGGTTCAGTGGAAAACAAATACGGTACGTGAAGTGAGAGAGTTAAGGTAGAGTGAGAGAGGTGAGGTACAGGGAGGGGGATGATATACATAATATCATGTGTGAGAGCGTAAACGTGACCTCCATAGGAGAGAGAAATAATGGAGAAACTATTTTGGCAACGTCGACAGGGAACAGTTCCTCACACGATGGAAAGAATGAGGAACCAGAGGTTGTAACTTGTAGTTTGATAAGGTATTTGTTGAATGATGTGAAAAAATACTTGTATGATATCCAAGGAGTGAATGATGGCGTCGATTATATGAAGAACCTGAAGATGTCGACTGATAGTATAACAGGAATTTAATTAATAAGTTTTCTGACGGTCGAACAAGTTCGAGAGACGAGGACCGACGAACTGAAAACTTCCTCCTAGTACTGTATGAATCGTAACTTAGAAGTTGGTAACTACATACACACACCAGTAACTACACCAACAAAATTGGTGACAAAAATGATACATACAGTGTCAAAAGTTGATTTACATAATACATGAGAAGACACTCTACGGAGCCTCTCGAGATACAGAGGTAAGACCCGGCCTCTGTACTGGATCACATTTGAAACTTAGTTCATTTTCTTTTCGAAGTTTGAGCTTAGTGGACGATTAACAAAGGAGACTCACTGACCCTCTTGGTCTGAGTGAAAGCTATACAAATGTTACATCTCCAGAACCGTGAATTATTCAAGGACGTTTTGTGGATATATATTTTGACTCATAATAAGGATGACGTCTTTTTTCATATAGTTTTATCATCTGTACGTCTGATTTTCTCTCCATTCCTACCCCTTTGGGTACAGCATCTGGACTGATTTTGAGTTTATTATCGAAAGTCATAGGAAGATTATGATGATGAGGCCAGGATGAACGAATGTCTGCCTGCCTTCACTAACAAACGTAAACACCACATGACATGTTTGTTGTCACTTGGGACGCCCGAGCGTGCCTAGACCCTTGACTGTGGCACAGGCGCTCCACCACCACCAGGATGACAGCACCACACGAGGTTATTAAACCACCACACAGGGTTACACGAAGATCATCACATCACTATACGGAGTCACAACACCACACAGAGTTACTCCATTACACGGAGTCACACCAGTACACAGGGTTATCACATCACCACCGGGGTCACATCACGACACCGCCAACGGGTTCACATCACACCATCATTGGGGTCATCACAACACCACACGGGGTCACACCATTACCACACGGGGTCATCACACCACCACACCAACACCACGGTGCCCCTGACGTCATCGCAACGGCTCAACAACAGATGATTGGAGTTGCGCCTCTAATTGATTCATTTCATGGTCGTAACCAGCATGGTCGCGTCTCACGAGACCCACCTTTACCCACACTGTAACTAAGGATCACATGTGCCTGCGGGGTCCGCTTGTGGCAAGCACAGGCGGGTCTGGTTCCCACGACCTCCCACACGAAAGGGGTGAGCGAGGTGAGGAATTCCTACCTCGGGTCCTGGTGGTCTGAGATTCTGCATCACCCCAGGATACTTTACAGCCAACAGCCATCGAGAAGATGAGCTTCTGTGTCCTTCACAGCTGGAGGTGGGAGTCTGGGTCTGTTCCTCCTCCTCCTCATGTCTTTACGGCTGTCTGTCTCAGGGCGCAACATCCTGGTTGTTTGTGCGTCTGTCTGTATGGATGTCTGTCGCTTGTCTTGTCGGTCTTATCTATGCGGATGTCTCTATGTCTTGAAGTATGTTACTTTGGTACGCTTATTGTTTTCGACTTTGTCTATGTGGATATATGTCAGCTCTGGAATCTGTCCTCTTGCGGGCCTGTCTAATCCCTTGTCTAGCCAGTCTATCTGTGCCTCTTCATCTGTCTAATCCATTGTCTACCCTGTCCGTCTCTCTAGATATCTACCCATTGGGTGTTTCCACTTTCTTGGGTTCCCTTCAGGGACGGACACGTCACTCCTGTCTTTTTTGGTAGGTGTTTAACTGATTTATTTGTCAGTCTGTCTATTCAACACAATGTACGTCGTGTCTGCCTATTAAAAAAGTCAGATTTCCTAAGCATTTTATGGCGGCGTGTTTTTTGTCTCGTTCCGAAGAGTGATTGATCGCCATGTTTAGTGTCTCTCTTTTTGGCGTTAGTCGAGGGTCGTCAAGGTGGTGGAGTCGTCGAGGTCGTCTTGGTAGCGTGACGACATCCCCGCCCCTACCACCTCCCTCTGTCCCGCCTCTTGGATTATTCACTCAACTGAGGATAGAGGCATACGGGTGGGGCCTGGCCTGGTATCTGTGGGAACACCTACAGCGCTCCGGTAAGCACACAATACCTTCCCCGAAGGTTTAGGGTGGCCAAGGTAGCGATGATACCAAAACCAGGGATGCCAGAAACAGACACAGAACTACCGCCCCACATCCTTCTTAGAAGCCCCAGGGAAACATATGATTCGAACTCTCTCTCTCTCTCTCTCTCTCTCTCTCTCTCTCTCTCTCTCTCTCTCTCTCTCTCTCTCTCTCTCTCTCTCTCTCTCCATTAGAGTCGCTGACTTTGTTTTCATCATTAAAATAACTTTAGAGCGAAAACAAGAATAATCCGACAAGAACGAAGGGGAGACATTAATAATTCAAGGATTCTTTTTTTTTCCTCTCTATATTTTACAATATTTTCATCGCAGACTGTTAGAGATCTTGCTTGGATGTGATAATATATTAGATTCGTGAAACAATAGTCCAGATTAATGGTCTTCTTTTAGACACAGAGATGCAACACCTGACGTTGAAGGCCAAGAAAGCGAGACACTCTAGGCCAAACACTGAGAACCTGCAGGAGAGGCCAGGACAGTTGCTGGTCACTGGTGCTTGAAGCGAATGCAAACTTCAGGCACACTGTGGCCTCACCGTCAGACACAGTCGCAATATTCATAACACGGACCAATAAAAGTCCACAAGAATGTTTTCTTTTTTTCGACTGTTATCTTTCGGCATCAGTCTAGATTTCTTGGAAGCAGGATTTGCTTCGTGTTCTAAAAGGTTCCATTAGGGGCTAATGCTTTTAATAAACTGTTCCCGGGCAGTTAGTGCGTGTGTACACTGAAGAAACCTAAGATAAACAACCACACAAACACAGAAACAGACGGACTAACACAGGGTCAGCCTGACGAGGCTCATGCCGGATGACCATAAACATTTGTTAATACGATGTTGTCGCTTTACGCTGCCCGAGTAAACATTGACAGACTACGGCCAATTAATGGCTCTTCCCCCGTGCCCTCCCTGCTCCTCTGTTTACTCTCTGTGTCCTCTTATTCCCACAGTCGTCCTACATGAACACGAAGTAGCAACGTTGGGTCCTTTTTCATATTGTGCTGCCATCAGTATTGATTCGAGATTGAGTTAACTACAACTCTCCTCCAGCAGATAACCTCGTCATCGATCATCAAGTTTTCTGTTATCTGGTCTTCTTATTTAGTTCTTTTTCTCATGTTCTTCTGCTCTATGTACCATATTTTACCTGTGTTGTGGGAGTACTTATTATAGCAGCAATCATTGTAGTATTTGTGCTCACATGTAAGCCTTTGTTGTACATTGTGACTGTTTTTCGTATATATATATATATATATATATATATATATATATATATATATATATATATATATATATATATATATATATATATTTATATATATATATATATATATATATATATATATATATATATATATATATATATATATATATATATATATATATATATATATGTATATATATATATATATATAAACCTCTCTATAACATTGTCATTTTAGTCATATCAACACATGTCAAGCAAGAGACAGATGGGCTGACTAACTCATATTTGTAGTAAGCATCTCCCTACCTACCTCCTTGGTTCATCCTGTAAATAACAACGGTACACATCTTTATCTCAGGATGATCTCCTCCAAGACTCACAGCACCATTACCCTGCCACTCCCATAAGGACGACTCGTGCTCAACTTTCCCCGAGGATATCAGTCTTTACATCACCCACGAATATATGCACAGTTACGCCCCTCTTATCTGGACACTCCACGCCCTTCGACGACTTTTCCTTTCTCACTGGCAAACCTTATTTACATTTTCTTTACCCTCAATTTTTTTATCATGAATACAAATCTCACAAGTATTCTGCAATTCTCTCTCTCTCTCTCTCTCTCTCTCTCTCTCTCTCTCTCTCTCTCTCTCTCTCTCTCTCTCTCTCTCTCTCTGGCAGATCTCTTTGATACATCACTGTCTGCAGCTCGAAGTTACCCTCATTATGTTCTTTTCTATGAAAAAGGAACACCACTGCACGTAACCGTGCCTCAAACAACTGGTTCTCGTTGGTCTTATTCACATGGCGTGTTTCCTCTCCCTCAACCATCGTCGTGGGAGGAGAGGCCACGTGATCTCCCCCAAACCTATAGCCAGACGTGTGTTGCCATCTGTTGTTTCCGTCGATACACGTGTTCCTTTCTTTTTATCTGTCTGTCTGTCTGTCTGTGCAGGAGGGCAGACAAGTGCCTGGATAATCCACACACGAGTATGCTAAACAATAGGTCAGTTTTCTGAAGGTATTTTTTTCTAGCGAGTGAAATAATGGTTCTGCGGACCACAGAGTTGTTTATAAGAGTCGTTCCAGGGTAGTCAGTAGTCCCCTTGGTCCGAGTTGCTGTGGGCAGCAGACCTTCCCTACCTCTCATTTTCTACTTCATTGCTCCTTCCTCTTAACCTCCTGTTTTATCACAATATGTCCTTCTCTTCGTCGCTCATTTTCTCCTGCTTTATCACACTGTTCCAAACGCACTCTGCCAATTTCTTGATCTTATCATGCACACTTCATAATTCTACATTGTCTCGTCTTAGTCATCATCTGTAGCGTCGAGTTTTCCTGGTTTTCGTTTCCTTCCTCCTCTCCTCGCATTGTTTCTTGGGTTCTTCCTTTATCTGCCCTTCCTTCCTCCCACCCCTTCGTCCTCCCTCTTCCATCTGTTCCGTTTTGCTATCCTCTCTCCTTTATGTCCTCCTTTCCTCCCTCTCCCACATCGTTTATCGTCCTGTTTTGGTGCAGATTTGCCAGGCAAGGCGGCGGCCACCTCAACGATGCCTGGGTGACAGGAGGTGAGGGTGGGGTGCAGAAAATAGGGGTTAGCTGCAGGAGGTGGGGTTAGCTGCGGGAGGTGGGGTTAGCTGCAGGAGGTGGGGTTAGCTGCGGGAGGTGGGATGAGAGAACAAACATATGAGGGACTATTGAGGAGAAACTGGAATTTAGAAATTCAGACGAAGACAAAATCTCTGGGAGAGGCAGATAATATTTCTGGGGAGTTAGATAGAATGGAAGTCTCCTCAAACTATAATGGTGTTAGGGGATGCCATCTCCTACACCTCCTTGTACGGGACGACTGACACATACGGGCCGGTGTCGGCTACCGGCGACACCGTAGAAACATATAGGTGTAAGTAGAAGCCATTGCTGGCGCCTCATCCAGTGGGATGACTGACAGATAAGGGCCAGGTGTAGGAAGGGAGTAGGCTGCTGGAGACACCCCAGGCGTCACGGACGGGCTGGATGGAGGATCAAGATAGCAGTGGGAGGGCGTCGGTGGGCGCGGCCCTCTCTACAGGTTATAATTACGGCCTCCAGACGCCATTGTCAACCGTGGTGGGACCATTGTTCCTCGGAGGATGACGAACCTATGCCCCAGGGATATGGCAAGATACGCACACTGATAAAGTGAAGGGAATAGAAACCCTTAAAAGGGAGAGGCATATACACGTATAAACTGACAGAGAAACAGACATGATAAGACTATAGACACAGGGAAGATTATGGTAAGTGGTACAAACAGGAACAAATATGGGCAACATATCGGCCACAACGACCAAGCATGGCAAGCTAAGACATGGGTCGCTACACCCCAACACACCAATAAGGAGAGAGAGGAGGCCAGTGTAAACAATGAGGATGGGGCTGATGCCGGCCATAACAGGTGGTGTAAATATTCCCATGAATGGATGACACACGATGACTCGCGATTCTGAATGATTCCCCGCGTATGGATGAATGGATGCCAGGAGACAGGGGAGAGGGCTGGGATGGATAGTAAGCTGGGGGTCATAGAGGAGGTTAGATGATGCACCAGGCAGCTGAGAGGAGAGACTGGATAGATGAATGGATGAGGCTGGAAGTGAAAGGCGGCGAGGAGGAGATTGAGGACGACCTGAGCTGACGTAAGACGCTGGGATGAATGGGCTGATGCTACGGTCTGTATCAAAACACGGGACGGTCCACTTCCCCTCCCGCCTCAATAGGAGGGATTACCGTGCCTCGCGTCACTAAGAAAGTATAATGGTTCAGGGAATTAACATAGCGTTACGTGTCTTATGTAATCGTTGTATGATGTTAGTGTATTGTACGAAGGAGAGAACCGTGTCGCAGGGTGGCTTCATCATCACCGCCACCGACCTCTGTGTTTCCGTTAGTGACTCGAGTTCCGCGGCGGTGAGGGAGCGACTCCATCACCACAGCCAACCTCTGCACCATAGCCTGTGCCCCTGGCAGTGCCTTAGGCCTTGACAATGAAGGAACGAAGAGCTCCCACGGTTAGCTGACTCCATGGAAAGGCTAAACACAGGACGCTTCGCCTGTAGCTCAGCTCTGCTCTGACTCTCTTCCCCTAATCACTTTTCACTGTACCTTGTACAATGTCATCAGTGAATCTCAACTTACTATACTGTTAATAAATCTTAACATGTGATTACTGAACCTTAGCTTTCCATACTATAACTTATCACAATTGTCTGTCTGGTTCTCTGTGTGTTTGTCTCTTTGTCTTGTCCTCATGTGCCCCACTAACCAAGATGGCTTTAAAGCATTAAATTTAAATGACCAGATACGAGGCACTGAGAATAATTGAACAGACACAAAACATTAGAAAATCAAAGTAAATATCACAACTCTACTGCTTTCTTGTGTGCAGATGATAATCAACAGAAAATATAAGACACGCGCATATTGAAAGACATAATCAGTTTTTCATGGATGAATTTAATTGATTTTTGTTTTTAATTTTCATCACATACTAATATCTGCTTGAACCAAATAAAGGGAAGCTGAATAATGATCAGTTATTAATCAGTAATAGCGTGAGGCTTAACAAGATAGGATGAAAATTAATGGACTAATTTCATAAAGTTTAATTAGTATAGAGTTAATAGACTTATGTATAATTTGGTAGTATCCTATTTAGGATGCGTTAAGTGCTCTGACAAGAAATATAACAACATAGAAATACATGATAAAGATATGTTGATGTATATGTGTATCATAAAATGTAAAGATTTATGTTAAAGTTAGAGATTAAAAGAGAGAGAGAGAGAGAGAGAGAGAGAGAGAGAGAGAGAGAGAGAGAGAGAGAGAGAGAGAGAGAGAGAGAGGTGAAAGTTCATACATCATGACACGAGGACTGCTGTGTGCCCTTTGCATCTCGCCTGCTGCTCATATATGGTCTAACTGATTCTTGCTCAGGTGAAACTCCCCGACATATGGCCGCCTCCAACACCTGCCAACTTCTGCATCAGAAAGACAAACGGTCGACTCGGCTGCTTACGTAACAAATACTTTCAAATATTCACGACGTTGCTATACTTCTGAGATTCGAAGAGGAGTATTAGCATGCTGTGTTGTGTGTGTGTGTGTGTGTGTGTGTGTGTGTGTGTGTGTGTGTGTGTGTGTATAACTTAACAGAATACACTGATAAGTATGTTTGTCTGTCTTGGGATAAACTTATACAACTCAAACTTTACTGTATTTCTTACTTTCTGTTTTACCCAGACGCCCACTGCACTGACAGAGGTCCCAAACCATCCAGCCAGCTCATTAACCCCTACAACCCAACCTAACTCATTTAACCCCACTTACTCCTCCTCATTCACACCCACCTCATTAACTCTTTCAGTAGACCCACGGCTACCAAGCATCGAGGTCTGGTCTGGTGCCCAGGCCAGCACACCAGGAGGACTGGAACCTGTTGGGTGGCGGCCACACCTGCCCACCCACCATCATCACCCACCTCTTGTTGTTGTTCTTGTTGTTGTTGTTGTTGTTGTTCTTGTTCTTGTTGCTGTTGCTGTTGTTGTTGTTGTTGTTGTTGTTGTTCTTGTTCTTGTTCTTGTTCTTGTTAGTGACGTTTCATCCCAAGATTCATAACTTTCACTTCTTTGATATGTTTGATGTCCAAGATATTTTCAATATTCATTTATCTATTACCCTTGTTATCATTATTATTATCATTATTATTATTATTGTTATTATTATTATCATTATTATTATTATTATTATTATTATTGTTGTTCGCTGATGATACAGCGCTGGTGGCTGATTCATGTGAGAAACTGCAGAAGCTGGTGACTGAGTTTGGTAAAGTGTGTGGAAGAAGAAAGTTGAGAGTAAATGTGAATAAGAGCAAGGTTATTAGGTACAGTAGGGGTGAGGGTCAAGTCAATTGGGAGGTGAGTTTGAATGGAGAAAAACTGGAGGAAGTGAAGTGTTTTAGATATCTGGGAGTGGATCTGTCAGCGGATGGAACCATGGAAGCGGAAGTGGATCATAGGGTGGGGGAGGGGGCGAAAATTTTGGGAGCCTTGAAAAATGTGTGGAAGTCGAGAACATTATCTCGGAAAGCAAAAATGGGTATGTTTGAGGGAATAGTGGTTCCAACAATGCTGTATGGTTGCGAGGCGTGGGCTATGGATAGAGATGTGCGCAGGAGGATGGATGTGCTGGAAATGAGATGTTTGAGGACAATGTGTGGTGTGAGGTGGTTTGATCGAGTAAGTAACGTAAGGGTAAGAGAGATGTGTGGAAATAAAAAGAGCGTGGTCGAGAGAGCAGAAGAGGGTGTTTTGAAATGGTTTGGGCACATGGAGAGAATGAGTGAGGAGAGATTGACCAAGAGGATATATGTGTCGGAGGTGGAGGGAACGAGGAGAAGAGGGAGACCAAATTGGAGGTGGAAAGATGGAGTGAAAAAGATTTTGTGTGATCGGGGCCTGAACATGCAGGAGGGTGAAAGGAGGGCAAGAAATAGAGTGAATTGGAGTCATGTGGTATACAGGGGTTGACGTGCTGTCAGTGGATTGAAGCAAGGCATGTGTAGCGTCTGGGGTAAACCATGGAAAGCTGTGTAGGTATGTATATTTGCGTGTCTGGACGTGTGTATGTACATGTGTATGGGGGGGGGGGGTTGGGCCATTTCTTTCGTCTGTTTCCTTGCGCTACCTCGCAAACGCGGGAGACAGCGACAAAGTATAAAAAAAAAAAAAAAAAAAAAAATTATTATTGTTATTATTATTATTACTATTATTATTATCATTAATTATTATTATTATCATTATCATTATTATTATTATCATCATTATTATCATTATCATCATTGTTGGTGTTCTTGTTGTTTTATGATAGTTTTTATCCTTCACTTCATGCTGTCTCTTCACTTATCATCTGCCTTCCTACATCTCTTCGAGGTTTCCTCTTCCTCCTCTTGTTTCTTCTTCTTCTTCTACACAGTGTGTCCTGCTACACCACTACCATCATCATCCTACACAGTGTGTCCTGCTACACCACTACCATCATCATCCTACACAGTGTGTCCTGCTACACCACTACCATCATCATCCTACACAGTGTGTCCTGCTACACCACTACCATCATCATCCTACACAGTGTGTCCTGCTACACCACTACCATCATCATCCTACACAGAACACTACTCGCTCTAGCCACGTGCCTCGGATGATCACGTCATCATACGGAAAGAGACCCATGGTTTCTTAGGTGGTATATTATCATGAACAATGTTACCAGGTCTTCAACTTGTTCTACTGTGGGCGGGTCTCACCGCCGGCTATCTAAGCTACCCTCACCAGCCTTCAAGGTTCACTCGACCTTGTTTCTACTTTCTACCTTCTGTCTTGCATCCTACACCGCCGCTATGTGCTTATGGAAGGCCCTGGCACCGCTACCCTGTCAGCCGTGGCGCTACGTCCTGACTTCCCTACACCACGCCGCCCGGCACGCCCACGGCCCCCGCCCAGCCACCCTACCTTCAAAAAAAGTGATGATACATCACTGGTGAAGCCTCCACCCTTCCTTACCTTCAGCCTCTCACTCCACCCCATCTCAGCCTTCCCCTGTATCTACGGACTCCACCCTACTTCTGTATCTCTCATCTACTCTCTACTCTCCCATTTTCTTCTCTCCCTGCTGTTTCTTTGTCTCCTCTCTCTCACTCCTTTCGTTCCTCCATGTCTCTCATTCTCCTTCGCTAGTCTTCGTCCCTTCACCTCTTCCCATACACCTCCTCCCTCAGGTGTTGCCGTGTCACCGTCCAGGTCCTCTGGCGGGGTCACGCCCCTTCCTCTTCCCGGCCTCCTCCCAGGAGGCGTCTGTTGTGCTCCATTGTACCACAAGCATGGCTTGAGTGGCAGGTGGCCCATACGCCCTCCTCTTTACCCCAGCACCGCCCACGCCTTTCATTTCCACGCCCGTCACACAAACCCACGCCCGAACCCACCCACTCATCCAGGTCAGGCGACTATTAAGCCCACACTCAGAAGTTGACATTTGAGGAGGTGATTACAGAGTCCGTGGGAAACAGCTGAGGGCCAGGGAGCCTCCCCATTAATACAGAAGAGATGACACCATAGTTAACATTGACTGATGACCTACAGTCTGGGTCTCCAGTCCTAGGATGACTCACCAGTAGTAGCCTGGTAAATGATCTTCATTCATCAGTAATGAAAGAATACCTAATGATCACAGTTCCCATTATGAGGATAATGTCATTTTTTAATGACAAGCAAATATACTCGTAAGAACGTGTGTGTGTGAGTGTGTGTGTGAGTGTGTGTGTGTGTGTGTGTCAGAAGCGAGTAAAGATTTTTCTTAAGATTCATAGAGTGAATTATGAGAGTAGAGAGTGATGACGGGCATGAAATAATTAGGCCGCTCCCCCGAGGGTGTACGAGAGGGCTACAGACGGTGATTAGACGGTGTGGTGAAGGAGGAGTGCAAGATGGGACGCGAGGGAGGAAAGGTTCGTCTGGTCAAAAACGTACAAGTGAAAAGCACTTATGAAAGTAGAGATGGTAACACACACACACACACACACACACACACACACACACACACACACACACACACACACACACACACACATGTATCATATGCATATGTGTGAAAGTGTGTGTGCGTGTGTGTGTGCTGAGTTGGGTTGTGTTCCCTGCGTGTCACGGAAGGCTAGCTAGCTCGGCCGCTGTACACATGAATGAGGCACTGAGCCTTGAAGCCTTCAGACAACACCCGCGCCGCTCCCACCTCGCCTGGCATGCCGTGTCGGGGTTGGGTGGCGCCCAACAGGTGTGCCTCAAGCGGAAAACACAGCGAGAAACAGACCAGAGCGATGGGTGGAGACTGCGGCGGAGGGCAGGTGCTCCCGAGGGTGGGGAAGTCACGCAACAGGTGGCGACGATGGAGAGGAAGACAAAACAAGTGCTAGAGAGAGAGAGAGAGAGAGAGAGAGAGAGAGAGAGAGAGAGAGAGAGAGAGAGAGAGAGAGTCTGCAGGTGTAGACAAATGATAAGTGATGCAGGTGTTGGGTAAGTCATGAGAGACGGGGCAGGTGCCATGAAACTGACGTGTGGAGGAAGCGTCCTCCGCCAGCCGGTACCGTCATTCACTAAGGAGGTTCCTCGCCCATCCTAACACTGCTACATGCACGCACTGACGTATAACCACAAACACATATGCGCAAACTTTATACACAAGCGCACTCACGTACCTACAGCCAGCGTCTGAATGGTATGAGAGAACAAGGAATGAGAGTATCAGTGTAGGGAAGGAGGGACAAAGACACTTTGAAAATGATATCGTGGACAAAGCAGAAAGTGATCCAGAACTTGACAATAAGGTCAGCAGAAGTAAATCCTCAGTTCAGAGCAGCTACCCAGGCCAAGGGATTCAGAGGAAACAGTTTTGGAGGATGATATTAAGAGACACGAAAAAAATCATCACTAACTTAAGCATATTTTCACAGTGCAAGACACTGTAGCCTCAATATCAGTGTGATGGAGTGGGGAAGAAGCTGGAGAAACACTGAAATATTTTGAAAAGACGTAAGCAGAGTACTAAAGGGCCCCTCACCCATGCAAGGCTCTTAGTCCTGATGAAGTTTCTCCGTATGTGCTGAGGATGTGTGCAGACATACCTCACCGGCCACTGGAAACGTTGGTCCAGGTGTCGCTGGAGGAAGGTAAAGTGACAAGGGAGTGGAAGAGGGAAAATGTTATTCACTTATAAAAGTGGAGGTTGTGTTATGTGCTGAACTACAGACGCGTGTCCCTGATAAGTGTTGTCTGTAAAATATTGGAAAAGACAGTCAGAAAACAAAGGGATGACTTCTAGCAGAAGAGAAACTACCTGAGCGAGAGAAAATACGGATTGAGGGAAAGGAGGTCTTGTATAACGAACCTCGTACACGTCTCTTTGGGACTGTGCTCCATTTTAGACAAAAGAAAATGTTGGGTGGGTAGTGTGTATTTGGACTGCTAGAAAGCATTTGCTCCCATACTACACAGGAGGTTGAAAAAAGAAATTATCATCATGTGGTGATACAGGGAAGACTTTTCTTTTAATAGATCATCATAGTGGAAGGCAATAACAGGACTCGCTGAACCGCGTCTTAGGATTTATTTAGACCTGTATAACACAACTCCTCATCAGTCTTTTCACTGTTGGGCTGCTCAGTCATAGCTAACTAATTATGTGATAAAGATAATTCTTTCGTCGAACCAAATAACTTATCCCTAAGTTACTAATGACATGTTGCATTACGCTCAAATGTCTTACGTTTGGTCAAGTTGGTATTTGAAAGATTTACAAATCTACCATAAAGTAAATCTAAGAAACTTGGTCACAGAAACCTAACTGGCTCAAGACAAATATAAACGAATTCAGTCATCGAGTCTCACCCCAAAATGTTCTGCTTTGGAGACTTTTTCTCATCTTGATAACTGGAACGTTATATCACGTCTTTCTCCATCCTTGGGAAAATAAGGAGAGTTGCACAGGGCAGCGGACCCCACCTGGCGGAGGTAGTGAGGTAGGTAGGGTAGAAGGGGCACGCACGGTGGGAGGACGTGGAGCTACACTCCTAAAAACGTTACTTTGGTGAGAGGTGAGGCAGGCAGCCGGCCTCACCCCTCGCTCCCTTCCTTCCTGTCGTCTTGTGAACAACACCTGCCGGACCTCGGGAGGACAATCATAGGCTTCGGGGAAGCGCGCAGGGATCACACACACACACACACACACACACACACACCTTGTACCCATTTCATCACTTTAGGACGGACCACAAATCATTATCTCGTCTGAGATCAGATCACCCTCGATCTTACAATAAACGTTTTAAAGAAACATTACCGAGCCTTCCTCAGGCTTGCAACCGTCCGTTTGCTTCCCTTAACAAAAGCTGTGATTGTCCTCAGGTGGAGCACAGACCTCACACTTCAGGGGATGCACTCCAGCTACTCCTCACTCCCAGGCTACAGTTCTTAAGGTCAGTTCTCACTGCTGCTCTCCCTCCCTCTCATGCTCATCGTGTTACTTCCTCTCTTTCCTTATCTTATCTCTATCTTCGCAGGCAGAACTGTCGTGACCTCTGCTCCATTATGATTTGCTGGTTTAATCCGCAACGTCCTACTCGCTACTCCGGTTCTCCTTACCAGACAGACATCTGCTGAAACCTCACACAAACATCATCCCCTCTCTCTCTCTCTCTCTCTCTCTCTCTCTCTCTCTCTCTCTCTCTCTCTCTCTCTCTCTCTCTCTCTCTCTCTCTCTCTCCTCTTTCTCCCAGTCTGTCTCTCTCTCTCACATCGTTTCTTCTTTGCTCTTCTCACCCATGGAATGTCCTGTCACTACAACTTTTTCCCTTTTCCATATAAGCGGCAGCTTTTTAGACGTCGAGGATACGTACATCTGTCATTTCACCTATAGAAACTGAGGGTCAACTTTGCTCGTATAGCCCACAGGTTAGTCTGTCAATGCATCGCTCTGGGTACCTTGCAGCTGTCCATTGTACATATCTTTGATACTTTTTAGTACACACACACACGCACACACACACCACACACACACACACACACACACACACACACACACACACACACACACACACACACACACATACACAAACACGTACACATACCTACATTTACATATCATGTGCACAGTTTCCCACATCAACTCTCACACGCCACATTTCCCAGGGCCAGCATACTCACCAACTCCCATCATAACTCTACAGACTTACACTCGAAATTGCGTATGATTATGTTCTGGTTATCTTTTTAGTTTCTTAAGTAAAAGTACAACAGAATAGAATATATATTCATTTACACTCTTAGCAAACATACAGAGGTACACACGAGTGTGGTACGCGTACCTAAGGCTCCATCGTGTACAACAATAACAGTTAGCTATGTTTGTTGATCTGCTTTTTTATGACTCGGACGAACACAAGTCGGTAGATGGGATCGGTCCGCGAGTGTACGTCAAGTGGGTATAATGATAATGAACCGGTGGACAGGACCAGCCAGGAGATAGATTGGGCGATAGATGCGTCACAGAGGGGCATCTGTACCAAGCTGTCATCCCTCCATATTCTGCTGCCTGATATCTTCCGCATTCATCTACTGCAGGAAAGGTTTTGGAAGAGAAGATAGCGCTTCATGAATAGGTTTATAAGGCTTTAGATTAAGTGCAACGGGAATTTGCATATTGCACTTATAGTTAACTGTAATTTAGGATGGTTTAGTTAGAGACAAGGGAATGTTCAACTGAGAGTAATTTGCATATGTTCCCTTCTGAAAGATTTGGAACATATAAACCAGAGCTGAACACTGTTCTTCTGGTAACCTGCCGTCTTAGACGTGTAGCAATGATGAACAACCAGAGATAGAGAAGCAGAGGTACAGAATCACTGACCACTCAGGGGAAAGGTATATATTTTGGCTAGAAGTAAGAACAGGAAGACTATCATGATGGTAAAGGAAGTTTCATCTGCTGGAGGGAACGGTGGCAGATCTACCGACCAACAGTGGCTCCCACGCACCAACTTAGTGCTGCCTAAATAACCAATAAAGATAAGAAATGCAACTCACGCGCTTTTCAGTTTCTCACCACAAGACCACCGGGAAAAAAGGGCTATTCTATCATTCGCGCTACGTAGTTGTTATCCAGACAGCACTACCGTGGAATCCCCTGCCCCATCGTTCCCGCAGTACAACTTGTACACAAGACTCAGTATATTCATCAAGCATCAAATAAACGAGGTTGAATGTCATGGCCTTCTGGCTATCATCGTTATCTTCGCCGAGGTGTATGGCGATTTGCATGCATAATAGGGGAACAAAAGGTTTTAGGCCGGTACCTGCATTGGTGGGTGTAGCGGCCGGACCACGGTGCCACAGGACCCTTCCCTGCCACTCTTCAATAATTTATCTTCTCGTAAAAACTCATCTCTGGCGGAAGAACTAATAAAAGTGTGATGTACGTTCATTCCCATGCTCATCATAGCTCCTGAGCCCCTGCACATAAGGTTTATTGTGCCGCGGGGAGAAACTTAGGTGAGTTTGATTTTAAACGCTGATTTCTAAATAGATGGTGAGCATTGTATCTCGCTGGTGAACGGCCATTTAGACTATCTATGAGTTTATCTTTAGTGTTGGCGTTAAAAGTTACAAACTGATCTTTTCAAAGAGATGGTATCGAAAAATTACTTTATGACTGTTGTCTGCATAATTACATGCAGGGGCCTCAACGGCGCCACGACCCCGCGAACAGCCAAGGGAGTTAATGTGTGCCTGGACTCCTCGCCATCCTATATAATATTCGGAAATATTCTTTCCCGGACACTGATGGTGCTTTTGCCTCTTGACCTTTACACCTGGGGAGGTGGGATGCAGCGTATACATCCTGCTGCCTCATGCTCTCTCTCTCTCTCCCTCATTCTCTCTATGATGGAGGTGTCGCCACCACAAACCCACATCACTGTGATCTTAACATGAGTAGGAGGGCGACTGTCCCCGGGTCCACTTCTCTCTCCTGACCCGACCATGAACACATCCTTCATCCCCTACTAACAACACACACTGTAGCCCTCCATAGCCCCTGGCAACAACACACACTGTTGCCCTCCACAGCCCTCTGCCCCCCCCCCCCCCCCCGCCTGCCAACAACACACACTGTAGCCATCCACAGCCCCCCCCCCCCCTGCCAACAACAGAGTGGGGCCTCTGCTTCCACCAGTATTTTCCCAGGGCGGCCGGTCAGTTTCCGGTGGTGGCTCAGCCACTAATGGCCGTCTCACCTGCACTAATTCCCACGATCATTGAAGCTCAGACTAGGAGAGGGTCGTGTCAAAATATATTTTATTTTTTGTCATCTTTAGATTATATTGTGACTGGGACGCAGTGTGTGAATACAGGAGTCTGAATACATGTTCGAAGTACCTTACCTTGCAGCCTTCCCAGAGGGTATGTCAAAGGTGTGATGTGTTTAAAAGTGATAACCGATTTTCAGAATGAATTACAACGGTCGTGTAACTTCACTTTAGAAGCTTCGGGCGGAGGTTTGATGTTATCTGGGTAAAGGAAACACGTACAGATGTAGAGCATATGGTGGGAGTTCTCACGGTTAGTGTTGGACTAGGCATGTCAGCGGACCCAGCGGATCTGTCTTGCTACGTGGTTCATCAAAGATGTAATTTAGGAAGAACCCAGGAACATATACACGACCGAAGGGCCCCCGCCAGCCTGCGAATCTACACACACACACACACCACTCCTGCCTCAGGTTGCTCATGTGACCTGGCATCTTTAATGGTCTGACCTGTGTTGATGACCACTCCTCCCTATCCTCCATTGTCCACCTACTGTCTATCACGTCATCCAGCGTCATGCTCTGGTCTTCTGTCCTTTTAACCATTCCATCTGCTTTACTCTCCTGTTTCTGCCACAAATAGGCAAGATATCACGGCTAACCTCGCCAAGTGTTATCTATCACTTCCATTTTTTCTCATCGTACCTCGTCCATACCCACTGTTGATCCACCTAGATCCACCCAAGCCTTCTAGTCTACTCTTTTCCATCCCAAATTTCGATCAGCTTGTACCGTCCCACCTTCAGATCAACTCCTACCCACTTCATCCTCTTCGTACCTGACCAACCCTCCTCCTCTTCTCAGTGCATCAATACTTGAGGTGTTTTCGTGAGGTGTCTTCGAACCCTGAGTCACACACCCTAGGTCACACCTGTTGTGCTGTTTCCGATGTGTTATTGCCTCTTTGTAATAACTCGTGAGGACCCCATCCTGTGATGTATGTGTGCCTACGTGTACAAGCGGATACCTACATGCCTGCGTGTGAATGTCCGCATTGTTCCAGATCTGTACATCATAGCTCTACGGGTAAGGATGTGACCCCCTGTACTAGCCAACACAAAGCGGTCTCCCCTCATTGTTTGCCCTCCATTGTTTGTGGAGCAGCTGTTGTGAAGGCTTGTTAGAATGGCGCGGGCGAGTCCCTGGCCCGTGTTTGCTGACCTCTTTCCACTGTCAGATTTATCGCCCTCCTTGTGTACAGTACAACTATTTGAATTTAATTTTGCCTGAAACTTATTGGGTCGGTTTTATTTCTAGGACACTGGTCGACCAGGAGACATGTTGTTGGGTTTAACGCTGTTTATAATTCCTTGTAGAAATACTGTCATTATAGATACAAGAGTTCTCAATACCCTGGTGATTATCTAGATCCACATACCCTGCATGATTTAGATTTTTTCTTTTTGTATATCCAATGCTTTATCTTATTCCATCTTATTGTGTTGATATCTCTTCATCTTTATGATCATGATTATAATTATTTTCGTGTCCTCTATAATCATTGAATATACAGTATTGCCACCTTATCCTACCACGTCTTCCCAGTTTCTACATTTTTGGTAATTGGAAAAGTTTTCATTTGTACTGTTGTACCATAAGCCTCATTTTGTTTTCAGTAAGTGTAAGTATCTTAAAGAATATTCGTTGCACCAATACTTGATGACTTCATAAGTGACTATATCACACGAATGCTTTTAGTCCCTTAATTTTGATACTTTAAATCTTGACAAACAGTTTTCGTATTTTACCTGTAATTGCTCGAGCAAGTCATATATGTTCTGGCCTCGAGACTTCCTTAACCACCAGTTCTAAGAAGAATGTGAGTGTTTACAAAAAGACTGTTAACTCCTTCGACTGGATAAGTGGTCATCTCTTATTTTAGTCAGTTGTTCGAGAGTGGATGAAGACCCACGCGAGGCACACCCTCCCAACCATCATTAACATCTTTCAGTTCCACACGACACGAGCAGAGTCGTGTTAAAGATGTCAAGGTGTACGAGAGAAACATACTCATTACACTGTAAATCATCTCCTTCCTTAAAAAGGCTCATTTAACTACGCAAATATAAAGAGAAAATGATTAAAAAAAATGATCTTGTCACACCAAGTGAGATCATCATGTATCTAGACCCATTTAAAAAGATTATATATGATTTTAATGGTTGATGAAGGAACAGCTGTATCAAGTATTTTTATCACTCTGCAAATTACCTTTTGAAATTTGCAAAACACACTTTTATAGTCCATGAACCTCATTTTTCTCATGATAAAATATCACTGAAAATATTTTATGTATTTTAGAGTATTCTCCCATTAATCCAGTCATATTTTTCTGCCAGTCACAGCTTTTGTTAGATCATAAGAAACTGGCAAGAAAATTGGGGATCACATAATTGCGGATGAGGTGGCCAGCACTACGGCAACAATGGCATTCTGTTTCACAGGTAAAAATTGTTGTTCATCTTTTACACCAACAATGTCTGTGGCTGACGATATTATAAACAAAGTTCAGAGGCTAAGAAATTAACTGTGTGATGATAACACACACACACACACACACACACACACACACACACCGTGCAGAATGGGAAGGGTTGTGAGCAACTTTTACCTTCAGACATGACCAATATTGACCACTTACCACCGGTAAACAACAGAAACTAAAATATGTCCCATTTAGTAATGAAAAGCTGTGCAGTACTGTTACGTTACGGGGATGTTCTATTCATACTGTGCTTGATATCATACATTCACGGAAATGTTATATTTTTTGCCAAAATGACGTATTTATTACAGGGGAAAGTAGGATAAAACTATGACGAAAACAATCGACTTTCTTTCGTTGTTCAAAAAATGTTACCGTAATCGCTTTTCGAATGATTTTCATTTAAAAAGATCTTTTGTTGCTACGATAAGATTCTATCTGATTGACTTGGATGAATGCTTGAATGGAAATATAAAATATTTTTGCTGAAACTTCCCGCGTTTCAGTGCAAAGTGACGTAATGATAAATGGTAAACAATTTGCCTTCGGCGCTCGGTGATTCAGGCTCAACGAACTTCAGTTTATCGGACGTAGAGTGTTATTTAGCGAGGTTTTTCTGAAATTAGTCTTATACTTCATGAAATGTGGTGCTTTATTACCCTAATTTTTTGTTCCATTACCCTCTCTATCCTGGGTCGACGTATACACGAGATAGACTTATAGACGAGTATATGTGGTGTATATATATATATATATATATATATATATATATATATATATATATATATATATATATATATATATATATATATGTCTTTTGCGTGTGTGATTCTTTTGTTTTCCATTTGTATATAGTTACATGCATGAGTGTGTCTGATTGCAATTGTCTGCCTCTTTATGTATGTTCGCCTTTGCATGTAGGCTCATATGCCAGATTCAGCCCAGAACCGTTATATGTTGATTCACATTACCTTCACTAACTTCAGCAAGCAGCACTCAACCCACCTGCCGCTCTCTCTGTGCCAGTGTGAGTGTGTGAGACGGAAGTCATCCGACACCAAACAAATTGTTCAGTTTTACTTCCTAATTTGTAAAGCGACATCTGTGACTGCTTACTGATTCCTCTGACTCCTTACTCTGACTCCTTACTCTGACTCCTTACTCTGACTCCTTACTCTGACTCCTTACTCTGACTCCTTACTCTGACTCCTTACTCTGACTCCTTACTCTCCATCAGCAGTTTCGTCCAGTGTGAAAACGGGGTTTGATATCCTAATTTGTGCAAATAGAATTCTTTAAGTAGTTCATGGGTTTTGAAAATGAAAGTAGAGCACTTCATGATAATTTACACGATAGTTATCTTCATCATAAACTAGAGAAATAGAGACACCAAGTGTGAAGGTGCGACTATTATCTTGGTAGGATCTGTGGATATTTTAAGATATCATCTGAACTTCAACAAGAACATCGTGATTTTGGCAACGGTGCCACGTGATTCCTCCCCGTCAAGCTTGTGAGGTGACGTCTCTGGTTTACGAGGAACACCTGTGGTCTGTCTGCCTGAAGAAGCAATAGCAGCAGTATCAGAACATAGTGTTCAGGGGTTCATGAGACCATGACACCTCATGTGGCTCCTGGCCTGCGTGACGGGCGGCACCAAGCTTGGGTGATGCACCTCTCGTCAGACACACACACACACACACACATACACACACACACTAGCAGCTGACGTGGGTCATGTGTCTACTAACAGCTCTTATGAGAGAACATATGAACCCAAATATATGTACGTAATGTCTGAATAAATCTGCATACGTTTATTCTAATCATGTTTATATCAGAAGCAGAACAAAGTAAAGGGTTCGAGCGTATTTTCCGCGGGTGACAGGTGCAGCAGACCTTTGTTGCTACAGCAGCCGACGCCCTCATCCCGTCCTAGCCCGCCCCTCACACTATACAGGCTACGGGTAATTAGCTCATCAGTTAAACTGATTTCATGAAGATAGTATCGCACAAACTACACCGCCTTTGCCACCTTGTTGACCAATCAGCGTCAATCTTGATTCACTGAAGTGATCTTGTATCGTTGTGTCTCGTGGACTGAGGTGGGTGGAGGTGGGCGGAGGTGGGCGGGTAGTTTGGGGTCAGGACGCGTACTGGCAGCTTCCGCCCACAGCTGCCAGGCAGGAAGCCGCCCGTGAGAACCCCAGGTCACTCACTACCCGTGTAAGCTCCTCAAGCCATCACGGAACACCGTCACAGTGTCTATGGCGAAGGAATCAATATGATCCTCCTCCACCCATCCCCGTGGACTCCCTCACTCCACAGTCACCATAACTCGGCCATGAAACAGTCTTATTTAGAAAACGTCTTCAATTTTTGAAGCGTATCTCACACATTTTCCTACTGTCTTTCATCTCAATACTGTTTCAGCAGATAACAATGAACACCCACTATCTTAATCTAGCACTAACTACAATGCTTTTTACATGTAATTTTTATAGTCATTCCAAATATCATTCAAAGTCAATCATAATCATTATCTACCCACCACAAAATAAGAAAATGGCTGTTGGTCATTAAACATGAATGGCTCCACATTAGCAGTCCCACCTATTAAGGTCATAAATTTGCGACAGACAATGACCGTCAGTCTGCATGGTGGCAGGCAATTCCTCTGTATGTTTGCTTACAATTAGCCAAGAGAATTGGTCCTCCAGGAGTCATTTTCCTAAAGAGGGTCGAGGGGAACACCAGGTGATATACAGGTGTGAGCTGGGCCCAACACACAGGAAGCGGACCAGCCCTCCACTCTCTCCTCCTCTCACACCGTGGGAGGTACATGACCAAGGGTACGACCAGCTCACTCCGCCGTCTCCTGTCTATCATGGACAACATGATAGGAACTATATATATATATATATATATATATATATATATATATATATATATATATATATATATATATATATATATATATATATATATATATATAAAACTACGTACGTGCATGATGAACAAACACCAAACGCAGTTTATGTCAACAATTTCGGGAGATTAGAATGATTGAAAGCTGAAACATACAAACAACAACAAAGATAAACACGACGAGTATTTTTGAAAGCGACGTAATTGTCAGATGAGAAGATGACGAGCCGCCGTTGACACAAGTGAACGTCATGTTATCATCCGGTAACTGGTGTCAGCTGGGGATTTATCTCCACATATCCGTCAACCGTCAAAGGGGAAAAAAACTGTCAGGAGTGAGTCACATACAACGTGTAATTCCCTCGTCTATCTGGATTCGATCCCCCTCGACAGTGTTTGCAGAGGCGATGATGATTTCCACACATCTGGCTGCTATGGGAGGGGTGAGAGGAGGAGGTGGAGAACATCCCCCTGGGTCTACTGCAATATGTTGCCCCTCAGAGGCCTGGTGACCGATCCAACACGTTATCAGAGAAGACGGGCCGAATGTGAACACGTTATCTGTACTGATGTAGATATCACAAGTAACAGAAGATCGGTTTTCGAGACCATCATTATTCTCTCTCTCTCTCTCCCTCTCTCTCTCTCTCTCTCTCTCTCTCTCTCTCTCTCTCTCTCTCTGAGAAAGTGAAAAGTGAGGCAATGGAAAAGATCTGCTAATCATAAAGGAGAAATTTGAATTGATGTGGAGCACATTCTAATCTAGCACTATGAAGCCATGATGTAATGGACGAGTTGTATGATAATCAAAACTTTTACACTGAGAGACAAAACGTCATATGAATATGTGCGTTGTTTACATAATTGAATATTGCTACGTCGCGCTTCGTGGTCACCTGCCAGACGAACGAAAATAAACATGTCAGGATTCAGAGACAATTCACAGGCAAAATTGAGTGAATGGAACATGAATTTTCACGGGAGGCTGAAAGAAGTCGACCTCATCTGCCCAGAGAGAAGTAAGATACACACGACACTCTGTGCCCGGCAGCAAACTGAGGTCATGAAGAATAATTTCTTGGGCTTACAGGCGTCTCAGTAAGGATACATAACCAGGTGCAAGAGGACTGATCTTTCTAACAGAGCGACGCACCGTTGGACGAAGTCGACAGAAGAATGAGTCAACAGGAGACACACGTGGTCAAGTGGATTAACGGAGGGGCATGGCCGGTGCAGCAAGCAGCCATGGTAATAAGGAATTGGGGGCGGCAAACAAACAGACCTACAATGTACACATTTGGTGTCGGAGGCAATCTATTAAGAACCCACGCCATTTGACGGAGGGAGACAGACGGCAGCCATCTGCGTAGAGACAGGGAGTTGTCCAGATGTGCCCACGTGTTACCACACACACACACACACACACACACACACACACCCTACACAAATTAAGTTATTGGTGGGGAATTACAAACAGGACGAGTGTGACTCCATGTAGTGCAGGGGTGGATTGGGACGCTGGGACAACGGGTAATACCCCAGTGTGCGGGTGAGGCCAGACCTGGGCCAGGCTGTTGGGTAATAACCTGATTATCTTCTGCCAGTGTCATTGACTAACCTGCTGTGGTGTTGTGTATATGTTCACTGTGTATGTGTCTATTGCGTGTGTGTATATTATGAGTGTGTATACTGCGCGTGTGTACACTGTGTATGTGTATGCTGTGTAAGTGTACACTATGTATGTGTATACTGCGTATGTCAGGTGTTATCATGAACCTTGTTAACACTAGTCCCAGCGTCTCGGGACCTCGTCCATAGTCAATTTCTATTGAATCCCCCCCTCCCCCCCCCCTCGTCCCTCCCTCTGTGGTGAGTCAAAGTACATAACAACCAATCAGCTTGAAAACTTGCGTTCGAAACCCATCCACTCAGAGCTCGTGGCTTACAACTAAGCCTCTCGTGAATATATATCTCTTTTCATGATCAGGAACAAGTCCTTGCAAGAAACGAGGCATATATATTATATAATTGTATATAACATATGTATATATCATCAAAAAGAAAAATCTATCATAACGTTTTGATAATCTTGATAACTTAAGTATAATCTAAAGTCGAAGTCATTACTACCGCAGCAGCTGTAAACGTCAGACACTCAGTGCTCATTGTCTCAGTGATGTGGGTGGACTGCTGCACCCTCGATGAGAATTTGTAGAAACAAGTAAGTGTTTTCAGGCTCCTCACATCCCTTACAAGGCTACGTCACTGACATCAATGAAAATCATAATTATTTTGAAGATTGATCATGTTATTTAGACATCGAGAATCAGCAAACAATGTTTCATTTTGAGTAATATTGTTTACCTTTCGTTAGCACACCGTAACTGTCTTGATGAGGAAGGTAATTCTCCACTTCTCGAACCACAGGTACATGATAGTGAACGTGGAGGCGTTGTGGGAGATGCTGGGACCTTATGGAATGAGAGGTGAGTTGCAGGCAACTGTGATGACTTTTTATAAAAAAAAATATGAAAGGAAGAATGACGAGAAATAGAGAAGAGATAGAAAATTATAGATTACGTGTGGGAGTTGGACGAAGGTGTGTGATGTCTTTGTGGTTCATCGGTGAGTATCAGGACGACGTGATAAAGGCGATGGAAGTGGGAACACAGTGAAGCAGTCGAATCTTTGACGTGGTCATATGGACTGAATTGGGTCTTTGGCCGGGCCGTTTTTGGCTCCCAGTTCTCCCTCTCCTGGCGTAGCGGCACGTGACGCCCTGGTGGCGGGAGGTGAGGAGGCCGCCTTATGCCGCCAGCCTGGACCATTGTGTGGCGTTTGGCATAGCCGTCTGCGTCTCCGGGGGTTAGCTAGGAGGAAATTGATTCGTAAATGAGTAGTATCGAATCATACACACACACACACACACACACACACACACACACAAATGTATATCGGTTTCAAATCTCGACAGTATAAAGAGCAATATGCAGTCCTTTTGGTACAAAGGGTAAGGCTGGTATACAAGACCACCATCCAACATACAATACACAACCAGAATGAAGTATTGTTGCAGACACAATACACCTTCATAATTTATTCCAGCAATCTGAGGAACATCAGCGTGTTCACGTGGTACACGAGGAACATAATTGGTTTTCGCCTTATAGAGCGACGTGCAACTCGCCCTTTCTAGGCTTCAGTTTGCTCCTTCAAATCGGAGTTTTACTGAGTTATTTCAGAGTTTTCTGGTGAATCTTCAGTGTGTCAATGGCCAAAAGATTCGTTTTCTGTCTAGGTATATATGATGACCTCAGCCGTGTCTGAAACTTTTTGATTGCGTCACGGCGTTAATGAGGAGGTGACGCCTGCATGTCACAGAAGTGACTGGATTTTTTTTGGCCAGAATGAGTGACCATTTGTCCACTAAATGCAGGCA
Source organism: Panulirus ornatus (assembly GCF_036320965.1). Taxonomy (NCBI): domain Eukaryota; kingdom Metazoa; phylum Arthropoda; class Malacostraca; order Decapoda; family Palinuridae; genus Panulirus; species Panulirus ornatus. The sequence continues at coordinate 1,573,986 of NC_092258.1, read as the reverse complement.
TGACGCCAGGCATTCAGACTGCCTCAATACGGGAACAATGTGTGTGTGTGTGTGTGTGTGTGTGTGTGTGTGTGTGTGTGTGTGTGTTTTACCTATTACTGCATGACGAGATAGAGTCTCCAATTGTATGTAATAATTGTACTGTGCGAGGAGGGAGTTCTACACTCGTGGGCCCCATGTCTTGAGCTTCCTCTACTATCACACAACTTCATAAACTCGTGTATGCTTCCCATATTCACAAGTTCCTTATTTAGTTTATTCCATTCGTCAACTACTCTTATACTGACTAAATCATTCCTTGCATGTGTTTTTAGCAAGTTTGTACCTTAATTTCATGTTATGGTGTCTGGTTCTTATATTTTTCTTCTACTGCTTAATGTTGGTGTCGTCAGACAGGTCTTAAAAGTATCTGGTTGCAATCAAGTCCCCCTGTACTCTTCTTTACTCTTTGATGGATAATTTTCATGGCCTCCAACTATCTACTGTAACTCAGCTTTCCTCATTCTGACCCTCAGCAGAACAGAACAATGTTACACATAGAGAAGACATGAGGCCTATGACGAACACAGGCTGACATTAGCAACAAGACTTCGTAAGAAGGAAAAATTCAAAGTAGAACAAAATCACATCGTAGTTTATGAAGATCAGTGTAAGAATGATTGCAGTTCAGTGCTTAACAATATATTAACCAAAGAACGAAAGATAGAGCGAAGTACTTGAGGGATTCAGTGTTATAAAAGATGAATGACGAGTTAAAGGAAGAGAATGTAATAGAAGACATATGGCCAAGAGGAGCAGAGTTCATCACGAGATGACCAAAATATAGCAATGGTAAAACGTAGCATGATAGATCCTAAAGCGGTAAAAGAACACAGCGCATTCAAGAACGCTTTATATAACACAGAATACAGCGTCGACACTAAACAAGAGATTTCCTTCACATTTAACAGAACTAATGGATTAGATGCACGATATGGTCCTGACGAAGAAAAAATAATGATACTGTGCCCCACATGAACATACTCTTCCCTGGAAATTATATGTGGAGGAGAATAAATCGAGACAAAACACTGGCCCAGAAGAACAAGAACCAAATCCACCAGATGAGCTTCCCAACCAGAGGTTGCTGATTGAATTCTCGCATGCAAATGTAAGAGTAACGTCATTAGTGAAGGACCCCACCAGCAGGCAAGCCTCACACACCCCTCACATCTGGACCCTGGGAAGCCAGCCCTCCCTTTTCTTCTTCGAGGCTCAAATTGTTCATCTGTTTGGGATGTAAAAGTCTTCTTGTCTCAGACTCAAGCCGGTATTCATTATTCCCACACATCTGTCTATCTTTAAAATGAATGTTTTTAAAATCTCGATGTTCTTCAGTGTTGTATCTCTTGCCCTGTACTCACAAATTTACAGCCAAACTTCACTCATAGAAACACATCAGTTCTCTACTTTTGAAAAGTTGAATGTTCTTTACTTCACTCGATTATACATCATCACTCCAGTACATGTCCTCCACCCTGGGATGTGAGACTGTCCCAGAATGGACAGTTGTCAGTCTTGGACATGGGATGACTCCACACCTGATCATGTTGTTTACTCCTGGACAAGGAAATGCTCTTCACTGCTTAATACGGAGATGTTTTCTTCACTTCCAGCCACAGGGATGGTCATCACTCTTAGACATGAGGCTCTTTTTACCTACTGGACACCGGGATGTTTTCATTATTCTTCGTACTGTGTCGAAGTTTCACGTCTGGATATCACTTAGTTCTTCGCTCAAGCACATCCGGCTGAATTTCAGACAAGGAACACACGACCACTAAATGTTCTGGTTCATCTCTCATGAATATCTTTTTCTTTTCCTTACTCATGAATATTGAAATACATTTCTCCACTTTTGTACATGCGGTTAAGCCTCGCTGGAGGATATGTGGGTGTTGATAATTGCAAGACATTTACATATTCTACACTTGAGATATGCAAGTGTTGTTCGCTCCTGTACTTGCTCTTGCTTCTCACTCGTAGACACGAGGATGTTTCTTAGAGAAGAATATTCTATTTTTCATGTCACGTGGGTGTCCACTACTCGGAAACACTTCGTTTTTCATTACAACACATTCGGTTTTCCTTCACTGTAGAACAGGCGTCTGGCAGTACTCGAACCGTTCTTACTTTTACTCTTTTTGTTCATAACAGAAACTCCCCTGGAATACGTACGTTCTGTTTCACACTACATGTACTCATAATTCGTCTAAACGAGTTTACATGTACCATTATACACAAATGTTAATTACACACATGGCAGATACCGTCTTGATAACTTTACCTCACACAGCTGTGAGGTAAAAAGTGATGCAAATTTGACTTGGCTTATAATAGCATTACAGTTACAGTTTTGATAGTTTGCATCATTTGTTCACATGGAAACATAGATAAATGGCTTCATCATTATGATGAACTTTTGAACGTAAAATCCCATGACAATCAGGAATATAATTCTCTCTCTAACTACCAGTGTGTAATTACCTAAATGCGCCGCACAGTGGGGGAAACTACCCATTCATTGAACTTTCTCATCAGATACAATCTTTTGATTTCATTTTGCAGTCACTCTTCACACACACACACACACACACACACACACACACACACACACACACACGCTTAAGTCAGCCATCCTCAGTTTATTATGATCAGTTGACAGCGTGCACTGTAGAGAGGCAACGTGCACTGTGCACGTTAGCTGACAAGGGACAGGCTAGGGAGGCGAACAGCTGGGCACACATCACACTTGATGAGGAAATTTATGTTTACTCCGCGTAATACATTTTAATCAGTCCCTCCATCGTCGCCCTCACTGGCCCAGCCGTCGCCAACACACAGTTAATAACAACCTTGGCCATCTGTGCCTTTGGTCCTCCCCCAACTCCCTGAGCTAAGAAGTAACTCCCTAGGCACATCTGCTAATCACGCATAGTGCTATCCGTTCCGTGCCTCATGCATACCGTGCCGGGAGCCCTTCTATCTCTGTATACAGGGAGCAAGATGGTGGTTATTTCAGCAGTTGTGTAACCATCGCATGTGTGGTCTAGTGGCCCCCAGGAGACGAGTCCTCGTTCACATCTGGCTGAATCGTGTGTTTGTTGACGAGATGGTTAGTAGGGCGCTCCAGTGTGAGGGTCACCATCAGGAGGTCAGAGTGGCCCTTCTGCCATAACGAGATGGTTAATGGGGTGCTGCAGCGTGAGGCTCGCCAGCAGAAGCCCCTCACCACCTGATAACTGCCACCAGCACTTAATCACTAGTTTGTTCACCACATATGCACCAGGCATCTAATCATTAGTTAGAAATGAAACTACCTAACCCAAACCTAATCGCTAGTTGGTCCACCAGAGAACCGCGCCGAGCACCTGATCGTTAGTTTGTGCACTTAATAATAAACTTTTGGCGTCAGTCACTTTGGCCTGCACCTGTTCCTACACAGTGCACCCGGTCATTGCACTGAGCAGTCGACCCCTGCATCATGTACGTGGTCATTGCACTGTGTGCCTCGATCACTTCATGTGGCTTGACCACTGCACGGACGGTGAACTTGATCTTTACACCGTGCACTTTGATCACTGCACCGTCTACCTTGATCACTGCACGTACTTTTATATTAGCTCATTGTAGTGTATCTTGATCATTGCACCGTGCATCTGTTCATTGCACTGGGAACCCTGATCACTACACAGTGCACCATAGTATGTGCTTATCACACGTACATGATGACCATCAGCACTGTAGGTAAAAATCTAGTCATTTTAGCGGAGATTTCTGGGACTCCTTGTGTTATATCTAGCACACCAGGGTGTTTGGTCCTGCCAGTGTTTATACCTCACAAGCACCGTGAACAAAGGAAGTTTTATTAGGAATAAGGTACACGGATATTACTTTCCGGTACAGAGTATTTATAGCCACGAGTGAGGCAGGTGGATGTAAGAGAATATTATATCTCTGACCCTTGACATTCAGCCTTGAATATATTTCCATAATTTATTTTCCATATCCCTTATAAAGTGGGTTTAGGGTCAGATGGAAACCGTATATATTACTTTCACTTTCCCGGGGATCGTGTGGGAGTCCTTCTTGCTGCATGATGATGTTATTTGACATTCAGGAATTGTATGCTGTAGTACAACTCGCTATATACGGGGCGAGTAAGACATGATTTTCTCCCACTGACGAAGCTTTTTGTCCGTCAAGTAACCTCAAAATATCAGTCATGCTCACCGCTTAAGGTTATGTAAATGCCAGGAGGATGCTGCCCAACGCAACACATAAATCTGTTGAGCTAACTTTTTCTGGACGTGTCATCACCAGTGGCTGACACAGAGCGGCCACTGTGGCGTGCTTCACCTCAGGGGAACTGCCAGGCCCGTCAGGAAATGTTTACCTTGGGAAATGTTACAGAACAGGAATGGCTGCAGCGATGAGTTGATCACTATAATCTGTATCAACGACAGTTGGAGAATTAGTCGTAGTTGGTTGGTTGATTGTTTGAGCTTTTGACCTATCAATTATCAGGATCATTAAGGCCGGCAACGTTAAACGACCTCCACCATCCGATAAATCTTCAACACCATCGTCGTGTGTTCAGGAGGATTCTTAAATCACACACACTCTCACTTACGTTCGTGGCCAGTGATTAGAAGGCTTGGCTTTGTTTCTTAATGCTGAGATTTGAACTGCAGAATATAAGGATCAGAAGAAATAATGCAACATATTAAGTTACCGATGACTAGGTGACCGCAATCACTAAAAGATCCTCTTGCTTCAAGATACAGAGCTCATCCTAGGTAGAGATACCTCTCTCTTCAGACCAAAGTTAATTACTGCTACTATCTCAAACCGCAGATAAAAACTACTCCTCCCTCTAACCACATACCGAAACATGACTCCTCCCTTGAACCGCTAGTAACAATTGCACTTCGAGACCCGGTGTGAAGCAGTGGACCGAGCTATTCCTCAAGCACATTAGCGAGACGACCACAGTGGATGGAGATGAGGCGAACATGGGTAGAGTGAGTGGCTGAAGCCCATGAAAGCGGCCACAGCCGCCGGCTGTTGCATATTCATGATAACCGTGAGTGCTAGGGGGAAAAGGGAAGGGGGTGGGTTAAAGGGAAGGGGGACTGTACGGAAAAGGGCGTTGAAAAGGAATTATAGGGAGTGGTAAGAGAACGTGAGAGGAACCTCTATGGTTAGTATCTCTCTCACTTTTACTGGGGTATAGTATGTTTATTAGTATGTTTACCTGTGTATATTACCATACACAACAACTAGCACGTATAACAACCATACTTGAGGCGTGGAAATGTGATGTATGGCGGCAGAGCACGGCTGTTTACTGTGGCGCAAACCAGGTAGAGCAATGAGCGTTCAGGGCCGACTTGAGTAAGTTGTTTTGGACGAGTTAGCGTTACAGACAAGCACTTGTCTTTCCCATACGGTTATTACCGCTGGAAGCAACATGTGCAGACGTTTCCCAGAGGGTTCCTGCCTGACCCATCGTGCACACACACGTCTAAATGAGGTTACGAATGTTTGCTTTTATGTATTTGTGTGTGTGTATATATATATATATATATTTATATATATATATATATATATATATATATATATATATATATATATATTTATATGTAAAGGGTTTTTTTTCTCTGGGTTACTCATAGACCTGTACCACAGAACTCACTTGAATCCTTCTTGATGGCACTGCAGTGTATCCGGTAGATTAAAGAATGATCATTGGTTTCAGAAATCCACGTGAATGCATGAGGTTTTGCATGACGTCTTAGCCTGTCTCATATCTAAATATATATATATATATATATATATATATATATATATATATATAGAGAGAGAGAGAGAGAGAGAGAGAGAGAGAGAGAGAGAGAGAGAGAGAGAGAGAGAGAGAGAGAGCAATACCACATCCTCGAGGTTAAATCCAACATGGTCGCGACCATGACAAAAAACTTGTCAAAGAAGTTCTTTATCGATGAATCCTCCACTTTGTTCACCATTTACCTTGATCCATGAATCCTTCTCTAAAACTATATCTTAAAACACGAGCGGACAGTAGCCTGACTGACGATGTTATGGAGGAATCCCCTACCGCAGCTCCAGAGGTTGATGGAATGGCACTTACATCGTATAAGATCGTCAGTCCATCAAACAATATGATTACCAATATAATGCGTCGGTCACTCATCATACCCTAACTCAAGGGAAAACAGACACCACATAACATCTTACAGATTCATTTGACGTAAGAGATAAGATCTACGTCGATGATAACCTTCTGCTTTTACCGTCTGTATAAACTGCTCTCAGACAACAGGAGAGTCACAAGGATGGCAGAAGAATACATCCCATCTCCAAGGCGGGCAGAGATCCAGCCTGTTGAAAGATCAAGATTCAACACACGTGAAGTTTCATCTTTAGGAGATAGGAAAGAATTTTTCATACAGTCTTCATGTCACAAAAACATTCGTTTTGAATCAAGTGAGTGAGGAGAAGAGGTACACAAGTGTCTCAGCAGGGAAGGACAGAGAAACGGATCATCTACAAACCTCGTGCTACACTAAACCCCCCCCTCCCAACACACACACACACACACACACACACACACACACACACACACACACACACACCTTACTGCAGGAGGGGAGACTGCTGGAGCCAGTAAATGTTTCACTGCCAAAAATCCAAAGGGATGGAAAAACTGGACTGACATTCTGAATGAATGATTGTGCTGAGGGAGGCAGGAGGCAAGGCATTGTGTACTGTTGGACGGAATGGCTGGTAAGGCGAGCTATTAGCAGGCAGGACCTAAAGATATTCGTTTCTCTTTGGACAGGATCTTCACTACGAGGAAATTATTTCATGAAATACAAGAAAAGAATCTTATGCTACTTCTATTTCTTGTTGTTCACTTGAAAATCGTGAGTAGCAGCCATGGTGGAATAGAACCTGAGACAGTTGAATGTTAAGGAGTGAAAATGTTGGTAGATCTTTGAGGAGAGAAGTGCAGAGGGAACCTGGAGTCAGTAAGCGCATGTGTTAGCGGTCTACCAGCAGCTGCAATGCTTGCTAGTGGAAACCCAGGCTCCTCACACCAGGATGTCCAATAAAGGCTGTTGGCTGGACTGGATTTCTTAACACTGTATATGATGCTGTGGTAGAGAATACACTGAGGAATAAGAAGACCTGAATCTTGACATGTATACGTGGTGGCTATGGAAGAATGACTGAGAGGTGTATTCAAATGAGAGGACAAAGAGAGATTGGGATGACTACAGATGGAACGAAATGAATGAGTGTAATTACCTATTTGTAATCAACCATTTGTACTGTACGTCGCGAGGAAGTAGTTTTACACTCGTGTGTGTGTGTGCGTATGTGTATGTTTGGCTCTGGTATATTGACCTCTAAGTACATTATGAAATGCCTTTAAATGTAGACACTCGATGCAAGGTAAGTGGTTAATACACTGTATCCTGTAGACCCGGGAACGTAAGTGGGAGAAGTGAGCACCTTCCTCCCTTCTTACATTGTGAGACTCTTCCACGTAGCCTTGATAGATGATGGTGTTCAGTGTACAGTATAATGACTGAGCGTATTCATGTTACAGCCTGACGAGCAACGCGATGTGCACCTGGAGGTTACGTCTTATGTTCCGTCGTCTTACGGTTGATCTTCCTCCATAACTCATCCCATCTGGCATGGAACAGGTCGAAGCCAAGCAGTCAACCAGCTGGTACGTTAAGATATAATTTCAGTTCAAAAGTGCAAAGTTAATTGAAGTCAGGTTCGTTACCAGAGATAATTACTCTGCACTCCACCAGGGTCTTATTGTTCTACATATATCATCTCCCACTAACGCCCCAGCCATTACTGTTATGTGTGTGTGTGTGTGTGTGTGTGTGTGTGTGTGTGTGTGTGTGTGTGTGTGTGTGTGTGTGTGGATTCATATCATTCTTTCCAGCTGAGATGATTATCGCAGTTTTGCTCAGTTTCGGTGTATCCCATCCTCTATATTTGTTGTGGTTGAAATTCTTTCGCCAAGTATTTGTACAAGTCTCTCTGCAGGCTGTGGCAGTCTCAGATACTAATTATTTTGTATGAATTTCGCAGCATTTGTAGTCACATTCAGGCATAATATGAGTCCCTTTGGAAAGTCATTTGTATAAGAAATAACAGTTGACCCCAAACCATAGCCCTACGGAACGCCAGTGGTTATTTTTGGCTAGTTTGAAAAGGTACTTGTGTTATATTTCCTGTTCCCATACAACTAGGTAATGTTCGATCCATAAGACAAACTCTCCTTGTATGTTTTCCTGAGAGATCAATTTTCTTTTACCAGTCTTTCTGGCGGACGCAATTAGAATACGAGCGGACCCGTGTGTGAATCATGGTCAGCTACACATACACATTGTGTGTGTATTTGTGTGTGTGTGTGTGTGTGTGTGTGTGTGTGTGTACGGACGGCATTGTGGGCGTGTGTGAGGGCGGAGGAGCCAGGCCATCGAGCGAATGAAAACAAGCTTGTGAAGTGTACGGATCTGAGACCTGGCAAGGTCTCTCATTACACCGTGACCCCGTTAGCCAGGCGAACCAGCGAGACGATCTGGCTCTACCACTGGCTACACCGACACCTCTCTCTTTAACGACTAGGTACGACCATTCTACCTAACAAGGTTGTGGCTAACGACCTATCGAGCACGCCTGAGTCCTGTATGGGCGACTCGCACCCCAGTCTGTTGTTTATGGCAATTTGAACATGTTCTGGGGAGGGCCGGGCTTGAGGAGGAGGGGACTAGCAGCGGCAGGTGAGGCCGTGTCGTGTTTCAATTTGTGGAGAGTGCCGTCAGCACTGCCGGCACCCTCACCTGCAGGAGGGAGAGAAAGGACGGGATGTGAGTAGAGAGTGGGAAAGACGGTCATTGGAGAGAGAAGAGACAGGAAGAGAGAGGGAAAGAGTTGGTCAAAGAAGAGGAAAAAGATGAAGGCAAAGAGGAGATAGATTGTGGAAGAAAGATGGAAGATGAGGCAGAGAAGAAGAGGTGAACATCTGCGACGGCAACAATGAAGGACATATATGAGTGGATGACAGAGGAACGGATGATAGAGATGGAGGTAACGAAGAGGGAATACATGAGACAGGAGAAGAACACATGACGAGAAGAGAAAGGAAGAGGAAGACATAACATCAGACAGATTCAACATGTATTTAGATTTCTAGTAAGGAAAGAGAGGATGAACAGAACCAGGAACGCTGGAACATTTGGCCATAAGACCGTGGAACAGTTGGACTTAAGTCCACGGAACATATTACTGTAAGACAATGGAACATTTGTCTATCAGACTTTGAAACTAAGTTGAAAAGATGATAAAGAACACGAGAGAAATGGGTCAGTTAGCAGAGGATCAGTCATATGTGTGTGTGTGTGTGTGTGTGTGTGTGTGTGTGTGTGTGTGTGAAGATACATATATACGCACACACACACACAACTCACCGTAATACATCATTCGTTCGTTACACTTCGTTATATAGTTATTGCGTGTAAATAATTTACCTCCCACCGACCCGCTAGCGTCACCCTCTGAGGTATTAGAAAATACTTGTAATTACACGAAGGTCTGGACATCCCTGATGGTGGGAGGTAATTTGGACGGTATGTTGCTGTCTGCTTTAACTACGCAATCTATAATTTTCCACGCTAAAACCACAATTATATCGTCTCTCAAACTCCGTCAGGAAGGAATGTGATTAATAGCCTTGACCAGCTGTCAAGGTGGGGGAAGGGGGAGGGGGGGAAAGGTAAGACAATTACTATAAATATCTTCTAATTATGCTAGAATGTCAGGAAGAAGGGGTACACCCCGGCCATCATCTGCACCCAACATTACAGACAATTACCAACGTTTCCGTAAGAGGGTTCAGGAGACTCCTGTAATTACCACTTGACTTGGGCTACTGCATTACACTCTACCTCTGTTACATAATACATGAGCCACCTCGGCCAGGGAAAAGTAGGATCATCCTTGAATATTTAAGAAAGAAGAGTCGTCCTTCAGACCGGCTGCTGGACGAGATGACCTACAGCAGAGCCACCCATCCTTCGCGCTCCATCACTGTGTTATTCATCATATAATTTCCAGTGGCATGAGTGTGATAAATGCCTGCTAATTATCCACCTGCTGAGTGTGTGCAGGTAGTCGGACGGGCCCAGGCTGGGCTGGTGTGAGGGGGAGAACCCACACCGGTGACGCCACGGCCGCCTTCCTACCAGGACCATTAACAGGATAGACGCTCATCCGAGGGAAATTCCTCAGTTAGTATGTCAGTAGATAACAGATGGATGGAACGTGGAAGGAGATGATGATCATGATAATTATTGTTGTTATTATGATGTTAATGATAACAATAATGATAATGCAATGAGCTCTACACGCTAGCCCAATCAAATGGCTAACTCTCGTCGCAAGTTTTCTCGTAGGTATATGGATACTACTACTACTACTACTCTCTCTCTCTCTCTCTCTCTCTCTCTCTCTCTCTCTCTCTCTCTCTCTCTCTCTCTCTCTCTCTCTCCCATCACCGTTGTCCTGACTCTCCAAGTTGTCTGTTCCTCTCCTTACGCTGGTCATCACTGGAACCTTTGCCTTTCATGTCCCTCGTAAGAGCCACGACGACCTAACTCTGACATTGTTTTCCTCTTCCCGTTTTACTTCTATGTATTATTTTCAATGTTTCTTTATATTTCATGTAAGGCCTGTGTCCGTGACGACTACTTTTCTTCTTGAGTGGAACCTTCCTCATGAGGGAGGTGAATCCCACCGCAACTCATCGTTTGGACGAGTCATGTCTGCCTCGTGATCATTGGTGTTCTCACATCAGTTCCGGTTTATCAAGACCGTTAGTGACTCAGTAACAGCGCTGGCTGTTCTGTTGACAGCGCTGTCTACACTGGTCTCTGCTGACTGTGAGAATGAGAACATATACACCGAGTCATAACAATGATTTGAACATATAGATATTGCTGACATCTTAGAGAACATATACGTTTATGTTGACTACAACACACATAGACCACTCATGGGCAACCCGGCTACAACATCTGGCGAAGTACATGTAATTCACTTATGTCTTGAGGCCGATCCATAGACCGACTTTCGCGGTTCGGCTTCGATGTTAATTTCGTTACCAGTTGTAATTGATTTACGATCTCCTGAGGAGCAGCAGGAACAGCAGCGAGCTGGGCGTTTAGCCTGTTAAAGCTGCGGGTTCTCACCCACGTCGGCATTACTGAAGATCCTCACTCATCTTGCCCAAGCTGCAGGTCCTCACACAGCACACCATAGCTGTAAGTTCTCGTCCATCTTTCCATAACTGAAGATCCTCATCCATCTTACCATAGCTGCAGGTCCTCATCTAGCCCTCAATAGCTGCAGGTCTTCAGCTATCCAGTCCCCTCTGGACGCTACCCCAAGTCTGTCAATCCTTCCATTTACAAATTAGGCTCCGGGATGAGGCCATTTGTGCCGCGAGCGCCGTTATTATCGTTATTTGCATCACAGGAGTGAGCGAGTGACCATGTGCGCGTACAACGCATTCCGCAGATGTCACGATGGAGAGAACACATGGCCCGCCTCCCACACCCTGCCCCGACCCTGGCTTAGGAAGTGTTCCCATTATCAAGTCCATAAGATAGACTAGTTAAAAGTGAATCCTTCATACATATGAATTGAGTGAAATATTCGCTATCAAATTTTAGTGGTGCACGACACAGTAACGTGATGTTTAACCATACAAGAAATTGAAAAGAGGGGACGAATCCTTACACTGCTATCACAGCGTTTAGCCCAGTTGTTTTGATAAGGTGATAAGATCTTGCAAAGTCTTTGCTTACATTGGTATCCCAATTATTCTACCAATGGTTAGCATTCATTTCCAGGTGAGAAATGACAGGACGAAGTCAGGGCCACATGCGTGGCTTGGGACACCAGAGGGCCCATCTGCCGGGCGTGGACGAGGGGAGCAGACGGTCCCTCGCAGGTTCCAAAGTCAACTCCTGAGGGGCCCAGGTAGGTGACCTGCCACACTACTCTCGCCCATCAGGCTGGGGGTGGCAGAGCCAGGTCTTCCCTGCGCCTCAGCACGGGCTATATGCCGAGATTGCACGGCTGATTGGCGTCACAGACTCTTGGGAAGAAATGTGAAACACGGCCGGCCAGCCCTCCCTGCCTCGCCAGGCGGCTCAAAGGCCCATGGGAGAAGAACCAGACTGATACTGCTGGAGCAGGGGCTAAGCTGCTTCTCATCTAGATCCGTGTACCTCACCGCCTCCTTCCCTTCCCTCCCTCCTACCTCGCAAGCCTCCTCATTTTGATTATTGTCGCAAAAAAAGTAGGGAACTTATTGTGCAATCCTGCCTATCCCATGGACGCTGGCGCGGAAGAGGATACAGAGTGCGCAAAAAGTCCGGAGACATGTTGCTTAATAACTGAACTTTTTATAAACAGGCAGAGTTAGGATCTTTCCTGAGTATCTAGGGTAAAACATCGTTTTTTTCGTTAGGGATTAACTATGAAGTTAATGATTTTACAAAAGTCAGATACGTAATGTTTCAGGTCGTGAGAGTAACTCTGCGGCAAATGTTACATATTGTCTACACGATGCCAACGGGAGGAGCAAACTCTTGCATTCTTCAAGAGAAAACGTGAAAGGAACCATGAAAAATAACTTATTTGCAAGCAGCTGCGACGCGAACAGAAGAGAAAAATTGCTCTTAACTCGAGCTGGCTTTGATGTCGTGATATCAAAGTGACGCCACATAAAGGTTGTGTGTGGTGTGGTGCCGGGCCACAGTAGCGTGTGTGCCTATGTTCTGAACACTTAAGGCTCTCAGCACACGTCTGTGACTTGCTCTCCATATACATATGCACAGACCCAACCTGCGTTGTGTGTGGCTGTGTCTTGAATACATGGGGCCCTCAGCCCATCCCTGCAAATTGACTCAAATAGTACTCTAGTGTCAGCCTGGGTACGAACATATGTAAATTTTGTATTTATGTAATGATCACATGGGGTTCTCAGCCCCGCTCGATACTTTGCCTCACATTCATCTATATTTGTGTAGCTCTGTACTCTGAAAGTTGTCGAGTGGCTGTAACGTCTTGCCGACCACCGTAGGAGGAGGGGTGGTAAATAGAATTATTAGACTGATTAATTCTCCAGGTCAACAGTGCCAGCCAGAGTGCCTCAAGGAAGCATAGATGTCATCCTGGTAATAAACTTGTCGAAGGGTAAAAGGTCAGCAAACACTGGAGTCGTCTTATACTTCCTTCTTCAGTGGCAGTTATTTTCTGCCTCGCCTGTCGCCCTTTTCGAAACTAGTGCAGGACGTGGTTAGCCTGCAGCACCTGGTCGGCCTGATCAAACTCTGAAGAGCACCTGGTCAGCCTACTCGAGTCCAGTAGAGCACCTGGACAATGTCCGGTTGCCACAACACGTCCCCAAGCCTTTACAAGCGGCAGTTATAATTCCCAGGATAACGAGAAGCGCCAGGAGGGGTCGGCCGTTACTGACGCCCAGGTGCTGCCCGGTTCTGTTGCCAGCTGTTCCCTGTTTTATTCCCATCCGCCTCACGCCTGCTGCTGGCTCAGCTGTCCCCTCGCCCCATCATAACTGCCGCCGCCTCCTTCCTCCACTGACCGCTGCATGGGTACAGATATTCCCTACCTGCGGCTGTCCACCGTTACCGTCTTGGCAGCTGGTCCGAACCGCTGCATCCCCGCCAGTACTCACAGCTGCTCACGCCTGTTTGTCGTCCAAATACCCAGGGGTGCGGCTGCATTTTTCTCTTTTTTTTCCAGTAAACGGTTCCTTCTCACCAGGCGGACACGTCGATCCAGGGTTACCATCACTTCCACTGGTGTGAATCTTCTCAGTTCATCTCGTCTTGTGATATTTTGATTTTGTACGATTTTCCGACTTTGCGTCCTTTTTTTTTTTTTTTGTACACTCTCGCCCATCCTGTGGTCGAGATTCAGAGTGTGCATAATACCCAGAGTCTAGGCTTTAATGGTTGAAGTACATGATCGGTTATCAGCAAAGAAAATCATTATCACGTATTGAATGAATTATTCAGCAGTTTATATAGTAACAAATTGGCTCAATAGATCGAACGACAAGAAAGGAACTTTTTACAAACGACTAAACTAAGTTGCGTCTCCAGTATGATATTGTTATGGATGAAATTTATATCTTGTAATGTTCAGTCAGCATCATATCTGAACTCACTATTTCTCCATCAGGCAGGCACATAACGTTGCCGGGCGTGAGAAAACCTTTTCCTGTAAACTTTGTATTGGGTCTGTTCAGTACGACCAGGAGGGGTAAACACACTCACGTGAGTATCTACTGCGCAACCTGAGTTGGGTAACAGCAACATCAAGATGTCTACTGGTCCTGTTAGTGGAACTATAGATATTACGTTCCTTTGGCATCAGTATTTGTTATTTGTTTCTTTTAGTTACAGTTGAAAATATACTCTCTCTCTCTCTCTCTCTCTCTCTCTCTCTCTCTCTCTCTCTCTCTCTCTCTCTCTCTCTCTCTCTCTCTCTCTCTCTCTCTCTCTCTCTCACACACACACACACACCTATCAACTTTTTGCTGATATTCTTTTGCGTTCAAACATCCTCTGCTGGAGATGTTGAACCTCCCTGGAGATGCCCGGGCAGTTGTCCCACGCCACACAGCCCCCTCTACCAAAAATACAGTCGGGCACATTAGCAGTGGGAGGCCCGCGCAGGCTGTAAAGGCCCGCGTGTTGTAAACAATGCGAAGTGAGAGAGGGCCGACGCACCTGTGGTGGCCGTCGGACACCGTGGCGCCTCCCGACGCCCCCGGAGACACACCCACATATAACCGGTCGGTGTGGCTGGGTGCAGCTGAGCACGTCTGATCTCCTCACCCAGGGACACACACGAGTAAATAAAGAGACGGAATGATTTCTCAGTCAAGAGTGGCTGAAACCAGATCTAATTTAGGATACCTGTAAGCAGTACCATAAATACGTTTAAGAACAGAGGTGACAAATATTTCGCCGCATTCATGTCCACAGCTGGCATTATTTGCGCATCCGTAGTTACATATAAAGTTTACAGTCATTCCTCCCTCAGTCGTCTATCTGCTTCTGCACTCTGACCACACTAATATCTTCTGAATGTTTCTGATCTCTTCCACTGTCACAAGCAGCCTCGAGAGGACCTAGTTTGTTGCTTTTTGTATTCATTTGAGTTACACACAGAATCTGTTGCACAGAAGGTTCTGCGTCACAAGGATACAGATGCTGACCAAATTATATAGAATCTTATAAGGAAGAAAGAACTGACATTAATTTAAAGTAATTACTTTCGGCTAAAAATATGAAAGGCGTCTTGAATGCACATTGCAAGGTACTGCAGGAAAACCGTAGATAAGTTCACAGAGCCAAAAGGTTAATGAGAGAGAAACTAATTATATAAAGATTTCGTCTTCTAATAAATTTATTGTCGAGTATTTTGAGACAAGTGTCTGACCTAGATTGCGAGGGTTCTAAAGGAACAATTACCTCTCCCACGAGGGAAGGACGTGAGTGTAAAAGCATCATTATAATCAGACATTTTCGAGACAGAAGGACATAGCTGTGCGTGGCCCACACACTCAGACGACAAAAACCACTCAGGAAGAACTCCCTTCAGAAGACTCTGCACTGACCTGATGGGCCCCTGTCACTGTTTACACTCTGGCAGTGTAAACAGGACGTGTGAGGGAAGCCAGAGGATGTTGTGCTGTGTGTGATGGTGAGGCCGGACAAGGCCATCCTCTGCCTTGAGTGCTTCTCCAGGGTGAACTCTCCGGCACCGTGTGAATTCCTCCATCAGTACACTAGTCAGGCTACGCCCTCACGACGACCCTTGTGTTAAGTGCTTGTTGGAGTGAGCGCGTCTCTTCTCTCAGGTCTCAAAGTGTCATTATGGTACAGCAAAGAATATAAGTAGGTACTATAAGTAGGTACTTAAGATATATTCAGTTTACATGTTGTTCTTTCTAAGTACAATTTCTAACTTCTCAAAATATCGTTACTACGAATTTTGACACAAATAAATTGACAGGGTTTGACAGGGATCTCTGCACCACCCACTCTGTTTATCTTTCCCTTCCTTGAAGGGGCCGGTGAAGGAGAACAAGAAAACCTGCCTTCGCTGTATAAACATTCTGTGTCATAATTTGTGAGAAGTGATTGATAGAAGCAATGTGTTAGATGTCTTGAATAGGGGTTCATGTCACCTGTCATTAACATCAAACCTAATCACTGAAAACTGGCTTTCCTTATGATAATGACTCTTTACGTATTGATGTCTTTGTGTTGATGTCTTTGTGTTGGGCATCATACTCATCACCAGCGACCAAACGTCAAGCTATCATTTTCCATTACTATTTTCTTGTCTTCAAATCGATTTTGTTCTTATGGATATGTTGGAAGACACCAGTGTACACGCATTTCCTGGTGAGTGTTTCCTTATATTAGAAGTATCTGTTTTAATCTCTACATCTGTGATGCCAGGCCATCATCGGGTCACCCCGACGCCTCACCTACCCTACCTTCAGCCATGGTGGGGAGGTTACCTGTGAGTGAAGAATCTCCCCATCTAACCTCTCACCCCACCCGCTGTACCTGTACAGTTTCTCCCCGACTTCACCTTCCACCCTTTCAAGTAAACTCCCCACTTCCTATGCCTCTCTTCATATGTCACGTGACCTTTAATTCCTTGTCTATAGTTGTATATATATTCAAGGACATTTTTTCGTCGTCCTGCGCTTCATTATTCATTCTGCCAAAATCATCTTGGCTTCAGAATTATGCACAACACTTGCGCTCATTTTCCTGAGATCTTGGAACACAGATTTACTGTATCATCCTTCGTCATCACCTGCACCACGTCGTCATGTTACGACGACCGGTAATGTATTCATGGCTGCGTTACCAGCGGCGCCTCGATCCCGCCCGTGACGTGGGCGTTCCCATCAACTGTTTGTTTATTCATAGCGCCTGACTCCCCACCTGTACTATCCTCCCCACCTCGAGTCTTCCCCCTCCCTCCCTTTCACCTCCCTACACCTCATTTGCCCTCCACCCTCTCTCCCTACCTCATTACTTACCTAGTATCGTTTACCTTAGCTCCCACTCCCTTCAGCCTGGTGTCATCTGTCCCCCGGGACCAGGGGGTGTTGCGGCAGTGTGGGGTCCTTGGCAGAGAGGCGTGGGGCGTAGCGGACACTAACACAGACCACACTCCTCGCTGACACGCACACAGGGGAGCGGCGGCGCTGGCCAGGAATGGCCTGGTGGGGAGTGTCAAGCTCGGTTGGAGGGGGCGGGCCGGCGCCCCATGAGAAAGGGGTTCCCGCCACCTGAGCCTGAGTCAGGGAAAGACTTTGGTGAAAGGTGACGGCTGGAGGTGGGGTTTCTCTGAGGCATTTGTCTGAAGGAGTTGTAGGTGAAAGGATTACATACTGAGCAGGTGAATGTGTGATGCGTCAAGAGATATTAAAGTGAGGAATAAAGAGAAGAATGGATGAAAGGGGTTTTCATGTGGGCTGGAGTGGCTACGGTGAATGTTTTTACGGCAACATATGGTGTTGGAGGGGAGGTGGCATCTGACAGATTACGTATGTTTGAGGATTAACTTAAGTTTCTAATGACAGAACCTGAATGGAAGATGAGTGGCTGAGAGTTTTCTGATGTTTATGATGACGGAGGAGCAGTGGTAAGACAGGATTAAGGGAAGGTCTCCGACACAACCACGAGTCAAATAGAGGATTATGACGCGTGTGTGGAGGGACGACTGTGCGAAATTGAATTTTGCCGTAAGAGCAGCGAGTTTATTGTACATTCCTGGCCTTCCTGCAGTCAGTTGTGCCAAAGAGGTTAAAGAGTGCACAAAACCACTAGAGGCTCGGCCTCAGTGACAGGGTCACATTACAATTACACAATAAGTGAGCCATTTACAAGGACTTGCCAATAATAAATGGATCACTTAACAAGTTACACAGCAGAGGAACTGTTCACAGTGGTCGAGCAACAATGATTGGATTACATAGCAAAGTATGAGATATGTTAAGTTTTTACAGTCAGCAAAGATAGGATAGTTTGCTGTGGGCTCGACAAGGATTTCGGTGACAGTTTAATTTCAATCAGTCTCATCCGCCCATTTGCTATGTCGAGGGCAAGACATTACAAGCGGTCACCAACCCTAGTGTTGGTACAGGTATCACAGGCTTTGGTTACAAGTGGTTACACTAATGAAGTGTTGCAGAAATCTGGATCCTGTGCAACAAAAAGTCGATAATTTGTTTATAAAGTCTTCATTGACTTGTTGAATTATGTAACCAAGAGATTGAGTAGATATATGATCATGAACCTGAGTGCCAGACTGAAGGAGAGAATGTAAGTCTGAGTAACACATTTTTATCAACACTAACACCATGATATTTTCATCGTATCATATTCATTAATAGATTAATAAGTAGGACAGACTTCAAGATGTGACAGGTTAGAGGTCATGCCTGACTCAACTGAGAAGTTATTCAGGCTAACTTCTGGACAAGTTGCAACTCCCTCTGTGTGTGACTCACACCTCGACCCCAAGTGAAGGACTTCATCCACACACACACACACACACACACACACACACACACACACACACACACACACACACACACACACACACACACACACATGGATGGTAAAGAAGCTGAATCTTCACACTGAAATAAGGAGGAGATTTCTTCGATGGATAAAAGATTATTTCGGTGGAAGGGGACAAAAGACGTACGTCAGTGGAGCCTCCCCGTAATGGGTTGAGGTCACCAGTGGAGTGCCGCAGGGTTCATTCTCAGGACCATTACTTTTCTTGATCTATGTAAATAACTTGATGGAAGGATTGGCCTCTTAACATGATCATGTGTGCAGATGATGTCCCAGTCATGGAGGAAGTAAAACGCGAGGATGGTTCCTCCACCTACAAGGGTACCAATCAAAGTTCCAAACTTGGTCTGATACATGCTTCTCATGTTTGCTCGCCGCACTTAAAGAAGCACAAAGAACTAATAGAGAAGGTCTGGAGATGGTACCAGAATTAAGAGAACCAAGCTACAGAGAAAGGTTAGAGGCCTTGAATTTGTCCGCAATGGAAGACAGAAGTGTGTAGGGTGACTTGACCACAACCTTTTTGTTTTTAGATCAGCTTGATGATACATACAGTGAAGAGTTCTTCGACAGATGCAAGGACAGAACAACCAGATGCCACAAAACGAAATTAAAGAAGAAGCTTATTTAGAAAGGATGTAAAGAGGTACTGTTATAGTAATAGATGAATGGAATAAACTCAATCAGAATATGGCTATTGTGGAAAGCATACATGAGTTGAAGAAATTGTATAATATTGGAGATGTTTCAAGATGGTTGTGGTATATGTAATTACAAATAGCTAAGGCTATCCCCCAGCACCGCACACAACTACTACTAGCACCACCACAACTGTCCCCAGCACCCCCCACAACCGTACCCCAGTACGGAGCCCCATAGACCCGCCCCTTCCGGCGTGTTAGAACCCCTATGACCACTGATGGAGGCTGGTTGTGGCCGCCACCACGGTCCTTGAACCAGCCTAGGCCCCAGGACACAAAAGACCCCGGGGTCAGCTCTAGTCGTGCCTCCGTCGCTAATCCTCGCAGGGCACTTCCTGTGGGTGTTACTGCGCCCCGCCTGACCCCGCACACTCAGGCCCCTTGAAGGAACACATTGGCCACGCCGCCACCAGCGCTTCCGGCCCGTTGATGGCCGCCTACCTGGCTGGCCCAAGGAACCAACTATAGAGACCCAGAACTCAGTGAAGGTTCCTGCCGATGAGTTTTCTTTCCTTTTTATTTCCTCTCTGTTGTAACCAACGTCCCTTCATCACATCTCCGTTCTTCACTGATACTTAAACACTATCAGTTGCCTACGATCGGTCAATTCCTTCAGTTAGGATTTGAATGCAAGTAAATGAATCTTCGAGGAAAGTTGTCGTCTCGAGACCGGCTGCTTGATCACCAAGTGGCAACTCGCATGGGGATTGTGTGACGTTATCGGTGATTTTTATTTACAGTGTACAATGTAGAGTATACACGTCGAGCCTCAGTGGCTTCTGGGGCAGAACATGAGATCTCTACGGACGGAGGAAGTCCAGTGAAGAATGAGCCTGGCTGTGACACGACGCGGGGACAATGAGCTTACGGAACAGAGAGAGAGAGAATGAAAGAAAATAAACCTAGATGGACTAAAACTGATTTGGAACATGAGGAGTGATCCAGAATCAAAGTTGGTAAGATAGAGAGTAAGGGACACGCATTTCGCGTTACCTGTAAAATGACATGAACCTTTCCTTAACCGCTGTGGTGAGTGTGGTCTCGCCTACAGTACACCTCAGCCACAGTATTCCTGAGCTCATTGTCGGTAAAGTGTGTACTTATGAGGCATGAATCATCCTTAGGTTATGGAGTGGTTTTTGGGAGCACATGACCACATAATCTATTTGTTCGAGGACGCATATGTTGTAAGTTCTGGAGTGCATCATTAGAGGTCTGAAGTATCAAGAGATGAGTCTCGAACTTCACTTACTGGGATCTGATCTTCACCTAACCAGGCAGAAAGACGTATTAGGAATGGAAACATACAATTCTTTTCTGAAATAAGCGAGGAGGTTTGTTAGATATGCTCTGTATCTTCTCGACTCTTTCTTTTTTCTTCTTAGTTACATTCTGAAATATCCACTTTCATGGTATTTAACCCATATGAACTCCTGTCAATAAGCCGATCTCTAAAACTATCCTCGACACTGAGATACATCGTATGAGACGCTAAATATGTTTGTTTTTGCTCTCTGGCCAGTGATTGGCATTAGGGGCCTCTGATGGCACCACGCGGCCTCTGATAGGAACCAGTGTGCCTTTGATTGACATCAGGGCCTCTGATGGGTAATTCACTGAAGCTCCAGCAAGAAAAAATTGGGGTCTTGTGGGCTACATGAAATAGTTCTCGACAAAGATCGTCTGGTTCTCAAAAAACTATCAGGAGCTGAGGCCTGACGCATGTGCCCTTGGCTCCTGGATGGCCCCTTAGCGCCGTTACACACACACACACACACACACACACACACACACACACACACACACACACACACACACACACACACACACCGCGGCAGTCCTCAGGTCAGCTGGCAACCCTTTTCTTCGGGTGAGTTGCGAAATTCTCCCGTAGAAGGCAGGGAGAGGGAGCACAGGATCCGGGAAGAGGGTGACAGCTGCTGCTCCAACAAGGCCCGGCGCGGCGGTGGCGGCTGCTCGCTGTCCCACCACCGGGCCGGAGTCAAAGTGTGGTATCTCTGGGTTCGGTTCCTCCTCCTTCTGGGCTCAGGATGTATAGCAGGACAGATGAATCAGCAAAACCTTGAAGGTTGGAATTAACCACAACCTGGTTCCGCCAGCTATTAGCCTTAAAACAATGATTGAGGAAGACTTTGAAAAGATCTCTTGGACTCGAGAGAAAGAGATATCCGCCTGAACAGATCCTAATACTATCGATATATCATGAAGAAGAAAGCCATGTATAGATGGCTCTACCAACCAGATCAGTATACACACCTTGATGTTATAGCCTGGCTGTAGATACTCATGGGAATTTGCCCCTCCTGTTAACCAGACCAGTTGTAAACTTTACCAGCAGAGTTATTCTCACACTCTGCAACATTGTGTACCTGGCTGCTGTAGAATCAGTGAATTGAAAGATGTTTCTTAATGAACAATACGTGATATATGCGAGTATATGTACATGAAAAGTAACCTAACTTTGCTTATTGTAAACAAATGATTCTTATATTCCTTTTTATGTACAGTGTTGTTCAGCCTTTGTAAAAAGTTCACATACTTTCTTACTAATTTAATGATTCATTCAACATTGCCCAGTCCTTTTACAATTAGTTATTATGTAACTTATGATGTAACTCAATCATGAAGGCCCAGTCTCTGGACCTTTTGTGCACTCTGAATTCTCTTTCGCTCACCGCCTACTGGATGGGGAGGAGTGCGGTAGTAATCAATCACAGTCAACATTACGAGTTCCTTTCTCGTTCTTACAGACGTGGAAGCGCTGGACACTTTATCAAGATATTGATTATGTTTGTTTAGTGGCATGTCAGCATTCCCAGTAAAATTCTGGTTACTGTTTGCAAGAGACGACTGAGACAGTAACCTGACGCTCGAAGCTGAACGCTGAACCCCACTGATGTGCCCATGTGGTCCATGATGAGAACCTTTTTGGCCCATGTGGGTTATATGGTCCATAGGAGGATTGTGTGGTCCATGATGAGAGCTATTTGGTCCATGTTGGCATATAAGAACCACCAGAGGCTATATATGGTTTATTGTGTACCACAAGGACCAGACTGGACCAAGTAATCTGTGGTGGACCATTTAGGACGTTAGAATTGGTCCACTTCTGGGAGAGGGTAAGAGAGAGAACCTTTCTGGTGGTGGGTCGCACGGGTGTACCCGGGTAGGTGTTGGGTCGTCGCGGTGGAGTACCCGAATGGTAGTGGGTCCTGGTGGAGTACCAGGGTGGGTGGTGGATCGTGGTGGAGTACCCGAGTGGTAGTAGGTCGTGGTGGAGTACCCGGGTGGGTGGTGGGCTGACTTAAGCCTCATGGAGTGTGAGGCAAGAGCCGGCTGGTGGGTGGTGGGTCCTGACGGTGCCGTACCCGGGTGGCCTCAACAATTGTAAGGAAAATCTGTCTGAGGAATTACCTCAAGTCTAAAGAAAATCTCGGGTTCTTCCGCCCCTCCGTGGTTGCTGGGGGTAGGGAGAGGAACAGGGGCGCCGTGGGGTAGGGCCGGCAGGAGGGCTGGGGAAGGAAGCCAGGTGGTTCTGTGTGTAGTCGACATCTGTGGGACCCTAAGTGTGGGCTCGACTAAACTTGTTGAATGGAAAGGTGTCTTGAGCCATCCAGCCGTCACCACGTGCACGTCCCCCTCCCTCCTCCCTTCCCTTTATAGAGGATGGGGGAGAGAAGCTAGTGGTGATATGGGGCAGGAGGGGAGGAGGCAAACTGGTCAAGAAGAGTGCGTTACGTTGATGCTTGATGAAAGTTAAGAGACATGGGGACCTGGAATCGAGAATGATTCGAATTAGAGTGGTCACCGAAGTGCAGACTTAAAGCACTGCCAAGATTTGCCTCAGAGGAATGAAGGTGGCGTGCTGGTGGGCAGCGCAAGGAAGGGTGACTGTGGGGGTGGGGGAGAGCATGATGATGATGGGTTGGTGGGGGTCGGGGGGTGAGGCTACCAGCCAGTAAACGAGTAATGTAACTCGAGCAGCGGAGGCAGTGAACAAGAGTGACACAATCAAAGTCAAACTGTGCTTAGGGGCAAGATGGCAGTAAATGGCACACTGAATTCGACCTTGTGAGAGACTGTCAGGGGGAAGGGAGAAGAAAAGGACACGTATCAGACACGTGGGGAGAAGTATCAGACACGTGGGGAGAAGTATCAGACACGTGGGGAGACGTATCAGAGACGTGGGGAGACGTATCAGACTCGTGGGGAGACGTATCAGACACGTGGGGAGACGTATCAACAGAAACAGTAGAGATGATGATCACCATCAACACAAATGGTTATAAGACGTTGGAGATGCATCACACATGCAAGAACCAAGACCAAAAATGTAGTCATCAGTGACTACATGACGACATGAAGAAAATACATCGTTAAAAACAAAGAGAGAAAAAAGTGGAGGAAATTAAGAGTTCAGAAAATATATAAATTGGAGATCAACTTGAGTTTGTTTCTACGTGAGTTGTGGGAGATAGGAACGTGTCCGGCCTTATACAGGAGAGAAGCTTTATCAGATGATTTACTGCAAGTATAACAGTGTTCAGAGTTCATGCATGAGGGACTTTCTTTATCCATATGAGAAATTTGAACACGGATTTCGAGTTTATGATGCTGGTTATCCCTTCTGGGATCAACTTATTCCTCAGACCAACACACTGGCGTAATTCACAGCATCTTAAACGTTTTCAGCATAAATGTAAGGAAAATCAAGAAGACAAAACACAACATAGATTCTTAGTTCTAAAAGTTACCGCACAGAGAACCAATGTTTTTGCTTGATATATATATATATATATATATATATATATATATATATATATATATATATATATATATATATATATATATATATATATATATAATATCAACACTATTTAAGCTATGATGATCATTTAGACGTCGAGCTAATGTCTGTCAGCCACATTCCCAGCAACCGAGATATTCCTAAATATTCTTTTTTTTTTTTTTTCCTCGAAATTGATTACAAGTCTGCGGTTGAAGGGTTAAGGCGGAGTCCTCACAGCAGGAAGACCTGGCCAAGATTCGTTAGACGAGGAGAGTTTATTAAGTATTTAATGTCTTGACTGTGGTTAATTGGTATGTTGCTTAATGTCCGACTCAACCCTCACATGGTCGGGGAATCTTGGCATGAATCTTAATTACCACTAACTTACAACACCGCTCTATCAGCAGGGAACGGAGATGCTTATAAGCCAGGCAGAACGTGTGACAACAACCGAAACAATTATTAAAGGTAATCAAGGAGTACAGCCAAGGCTTCCATCAATGATCCAGTCTTTTTGGGAAGTAAAAGTCCATGATGCTAATCAGGTGAAAACAGGTTCCTTTCATAGAGATCCAAATAACTCTAGATAATCATCCCATAAACACGCAACCAAAAAATATAGGGCAATTAAAACCTCGATCTGTTTCGTACATGTGTTAATTGAATATATCTTAATTATATATCAGCCTCGGTTCTTTGATTAATGTCAGTGATGTAGTACTTATAAAAACGTTATCAGGATATAATTTGCTGGCTGCACATAATGTTTAGAATGACGTATGTGTTCAGGCTGATTCAGCATGATGATAGATTGTGATTCAGGCTACCAGTGCTGAGGGATGCGATTCATAATGTTGGTGATGATGGATGTCATTCATTATGTTAACCCTGGGAAAAATGATTGTTTGTCAGCGTGTGTTTTTACACTGGGGGAAAAAAAACATGAAAATCTGTGTCAGGACTACACATGGTATATTTACTTCTGCTGCCAAACGTACTTTTCCCCTCCCCCGATATCCACCTCCACCCCCATATGTCATCTCGTCGTCACATTGCCCTCCACTCCCCCTTTAACTGAGGCCTGTAAGCAACCCCTTAGCCCCGCTAACGCTGAGCCCCTAACCCCTAAAGGGGATTGGATACCACTTAGCCCCCAGCCTCACCCCAGGCTATCAGATCAGCTTCAGTTTACACCTTGACCTGCTGGGGTCACACGTCCCACAGACGGCACAGAATACGTAGTTGGGAAGAACAGTCTATGCCACAGTGTGACTGCCTCTGCCACCAGGTGTGAGAGGCAGAAGAACCCGGTGTCACGAGGTGGGAACACCGTAACACCTGATGTGACAATTTGAGAACCTTCTGAGGTCTGGTGTGACACGCTGTGGACTGGTGATAAACAATGTTACCATGTGCATAGCTGTGACAACCGGTGTGACCACGTGGGAGTGGTGTCTCACAAGCAGCAACTGTCACAACAGCAACCAGAATAAGTAACAACAACAACAATAGTAGCAGTAGCACGGCTAGCCAACAGCGCCATTAACAACAGCACCTCCACCACCACCAGCAGGAGGAGGGAGGGAGGAGGCCCACAACATCTGGTGGCCAGTTTTTACCCGACACAATACACGTCTTCCGGCAGCCTTACGAAATCGGACTGATATAATCACCTCCCGCGTCATTACTTCTCAATGACGAGTCCCCGCCCCTCCGTTATCCTGCCGTGGCCTAAACTTCCCCAGCCTACCCTGGCCTGCTCCAGCCTCCTCTGTCCTGCCGTGCTCAGCCGTGTTCTGCCTCGCCCCGGTCTGTCCTGCCCCAACCTGCCTTGCCCTGGGCTGCAACACCCCGACCTGCCTTGCAATAGCCTTCCCCAGTTGGTCCTACCTCAACTGAATGATGCACTCGGTAGTGAGCCACGTGGATGGGTTCCTGAAACACACCAAAATCCACCTCCTCCACACTCCTCTTATGATAATCCACAACCATCCACATTCTTCAGACATGTCCCAACTCCGTCTCTAGTCACTCACCATCAACCCGAGCTTCATGGAGACAGTCCCCTCAAAGTCCCCCTCCAATCCTGCCTCACCTCACATTATTTCCCATCATTTACCTTCACTTGACCTTGATAAATTCATCTACCATCAGTTACCTAGTCTCAGGATCTGTGCCACATTTGATATGTTTAGTTCCCTCATCAATATTCGTACTATCCCAGCCTCACACTCACTCCTCGTTAGTATCTCATATTTACTTAAAGTCTTCTACTCTTACCCACACTCATGACCTCTCAGCTTTGACCATAATCCTCACATACATTGTAAAAGAAGAAAATTTGTGCATAAGCTCTCCCGACCTCTCACATTAAGCTTTAAGATTTTGTCCCCTTTTATACTTATAAAGTGATCTCTCTCGCTCATCTATTAGTCGATATCCTTAAAACCACAGCCAATCTATCTTCCGTCCTCACCTTTAATCTATCAGTAACTCGCCCTAAACCACAATCAATCAGTCCCTTTCCCTCAGCCACGATCGATCAGTCCTCCTCCCTTAACCACAATCTATCCGTCCCCTCCCTCATTCACAATCGACCAGTCCCCTTCCCTCAACCACAATTTAGTCAGACCCCCACTCCTCCTCCTTCAACCACGGTTTATCAGAACCCCAGACTCGACCACAATCTGCCACTTCCTCACTCCCAGCAATGTTGTCTATAAATTCCTCCACTCCCTGTAATAGACTACCAGCCCTTCCCGTCCCATACACCCAAGACTTCCCTTGTCATCCCCTGCCGTGCCCAGCCTCCGGACCCAGCCAGTGCAGTGCACAGTTTTCCATCTCACACATTCCTCCTCGTCCATCTCCTTAACTCTCCATGGACACTTTCATCATAATTCCGTATCGACCGAACTCCCCTCTTAATACAGGGCTCGCCTGCTTACCCTGTCCCTGCAGAGCTCATCTCCTGCCCCTACAGACCTCACCTCCCTCCCCTGCGGCTGGGTTCCCTGCCCCTGAAGAGTTCTCCTCCCGCCCCTGCAGCAGGCCTCGACGTCCCTGTGATCCCCCAGGGCCGTCCTTCCCCCTGGCAGACCCCAGCAGCTGCAGCCAGCCCTGCCAATAGCGTGAGAAGGTTCCCTTTCTTCATACTCTTGTCTTTTCTCTTTTTTTCTATTCAGTCTTTTCCTTATTATTCATCCCTTTTCATCCTTCCCTTCTTGGTCTCTGTAAATCATACCGTGTCTTTATCAAGCATCTCTGATGACTGGATACTTGCTCCATCGACCGATGTGAATCGTCTTTGTTGCTATTGATTAGTATTTCTAGTCTCGAGAAAAAAGTAGTGTGTGTGTGTGTGTGTGTGTGTGTGTGTGTGTGTGTGTGTGTGTGTGTGTGGGTGATGAAATGTAGTGCGTGTGGAGGGTGTATGGGTGATGAATGGTAGTAGGTATATAAGGAGGGTTGTGTGAGGAGGGTGGGTGATGAGCTGCAGGAGCAATGTGTTGGGTGCACGGGCGGGGTTGTGTAAGTTCCAGTAAGTTACAACACTAGACACTTGTCGCTCGGTACTTCCCGTGGTCACCTCGAACTCCCTCCGTCTTACACTTGTCTCCAGGTATCACTAAAGTTCATGGGATCTGCTTCTCGTCCCGAGAGTATCCCGTACCGTAGGTATCCCAACGTCTGGCCGACGTAAGGTACCGTCCAGAGGCCCTACAGGCCAGGGTTTCGTCACTGAACCCCAGATAACCGTTGGACGTTACTTGGGAATGTTACTGTTACAATGAATGACAGTGTTACTAAATCCATTAGTCAGAAATCTTCATCAAAAAATGTTAGTTTAGGTAAGTGTACTTACTTCATTCGATGAGTATGTACGCCTACTATTCATCCTGCATGTTTTAAAACTAGCGCAAACTTTTACGTTAAAACTTTTCATTTTTTGTACAACGTTTGGAAATCGCTGCTGGTCAGTCCCTCAAGACAAATGAAAACATCAAATACATTTGACAAATGAGTTCGTCAAAAAATGGCCAATGAAGTTTTCCCAGATATGTTATTTTACGAACAGCATCGATTTTTGTCAACTCGCGAGACAAGCAGATATCAGCAAACGCCAGATGTGCCAAACAGTGCCAGATGGAGCGGTGGGGGAAGGGCCAGAGTGCCAGATGTCACCGGACGCCACTGTACGGACACTCATTAGGCACCCAGTAATCAGCTCCCAGCCCCCCGGCTCCAGCAGTGCTCGGGACCACTCGCTACAGTGTGATGAGATCTATACTTCTGGCGACTCTACATGGAAAAACGTGGGTCTCTGTATACTATAGCTTTTAGGCTATCTTGGTCTTTCTACTCGCTATAAATGATAAAAGATCTCAGGTGTCCACATACTGTACAGGATGGAAGACCCAGGATACCTTCCTATAGGTAATGGTGGACCACAGGTTTTCATTCGTAAGTTTCTATTATCCTGATCTCCACGTAACAACAAGCATAGGGTTCTTTCAAGGCTGTTGCTAACAGCAGAAGAGAGCAGAAACTTAGAGATTAGAGCAGTAAGAGTAGAAAACAAAACAAAACAGAGAGGACTTAAGCAGAAAGATGAAGAAAGTTGTGATGGATTTGTGGCAGCTGAGGGTTAGGGAATACTCCTGTCCTACCTGTCACAGGCTGTGGGTGGTGTTTGGTCTCTACCTAACCGACTATATTGGGTTTCTACCTGCCACAGGGCAAGCGGTCACTGGGTTTAAACATCTCGTGGCTTATGCAGTTAACCTCTCAAATTTGTTGTCCAGGAAATTTAGCAACAGTTTCAGCAGATGTTTCTTCATGCAAGTCATACCCGTTCTGGGTCATGACGTGACTGGATCTATGCATTTACTGTAGAGTGTCATCCGTCCTGTCCTCTGATAACTAACCTTATCCCCATACAACAACTGTCTCCTTATACCACTAGCAATCAAGTACCTCATCTTCTTAAGATTATAAACTGATGATCCTGTAACTTTTTTACGATGATGTATGTTATCCAACATGGGAGTTTCGTGTGTGATAATCATAGCATCATCTCTTCAGTGCAGGTTAGATCGCACGATATACCAGGTTCACTGACCTACAACTAGTATTTTTCCACACACCTTGAGGCGGCAAGTACGTGTCACCCCATCATCATTTACAGCCAGATTATGAGACGGCAGTGTCACCTTATAATTTACAGCCATATCATATCAATCGGATCTTGTGTTGTCTGACGAGGCAGAATCACTGGATCTTATAACACACTTATCGCTGGGCTACCTCAGGGGAGGGCCTCGTGGAAGCCACCTTCCAGATGTCACAGCTCGAGTGTTTACCGTAATCTATGACTTGAGGAGGAAACTACCCCGCCACCGTCACAGGTCAGGTGAGCTGGCCAGCGGACTCCTCGAGATCCGCCAGCGTCTCCGGCGGCCGTAATGAGCAGGTTCCCACAGGTAGGTGGGCTCGGCCGGGCAGCCGAACCGCTGGGTAAATACATTATTGTGCTGGACAAAGGTGTTTGCCGGGAGCGGTGAGGGTCCGGGAGGGTACCGTACCGGCAGAGGAAACACGGATTAACCTACGGGGGAAGAAGAGGGAAGAAGAAAAGAAGAAAGAAGAGTAGAAGAGAAAGAGAGAGAGGGGGGGGGGGGAATCAGAGGCTTAGAAACGATGCATAACAAGGAGGAGGATAGGAAGGAGGCAAGAGTGGGAGCCCTACAGGTAATTATGGTGTGGGAATCACTCCTGGGTGTGTGTACACAGGAGAAGAAAGGCATGACGTCAGGAATTCATCTTGAATTGGCTTGAGTTCGACTACGAGTTTCGCTGTGGGCTGAACGCTGACCTACTAGGGAAGGGATGAGTTGGAGGATTGTATCAGACGATGGCAGGGGTTACGTTACAAGGACCATTATAAGATGTTTGAATAGTTTTGTTAAAGGATTAAGTACGAGCTTTCTTGGGATTCTTTGGAGGATTTCATAAGGTTTTGTTAAGACAGTGATGCTAATGTTCGTGGAGAGAAGAGTTTGTTGGACGGAAGATCTAGTCGCCTGTACCACTATGTATGGATGTCTTTTTGTTAATACATGTGTGTGTGTGTGTGTGTGTGTGTGTGTGTGTGTGTGTGTGTGTGTGTGTGTGTGTGTGTGTGTGTGAGGTTAGATGTGAACATATCATTTTTTCGATCTTTTTCTCACTTAAGTTGACCCACTGTACAGTCCGACTCGGCTGCTGTAGAACCCAGTGTGTTGTGTTTTCATTCCTTACCAGTTGACCATGAGAGACTGATATACATATGTCTTGTTGAGATTTACAACTCCTTACATTTAAGTATTTGCTAGGGTAGTCTTGTGTCGCTCTGAGGGGAGGCAGGAGGTGGGCATCACTCAGATATTTAAGTCCTCTGAGCACTGTACTCGCACTGACTGTTCTGCCGTCCTCTGTCAACATAGCCAGGTTTCTAATTGTAACGGTCATTAATATGACACAAAAAGGTCTTTAAAGTATTTTGTCAGGACTATGTGCTGTACTGGCATACCAGTTTCAGGAGTTATGACCATCTACCACCAGGTTACTTCAAGGCTCAAACCATCGTTCAGTGACCGTGGTGGACCATGGTGGTGTCTGCTGTGTGTAATGTGTGTCGTGTTATCTTTTATCTCATTATTGGTGGGTTCAACCCAGGGGAAGCTGGTAGGAGTGTTCCGTGTTGTTAACATGCCATCGTGTCTGACACTGTGATTGCCAATATTTCCTGGACTGTGTGCAGGAGGCGGGCGAGTGTGCCAGATGGCGACGTCCATAATGGATGTGAAGTTACGTACATTTTAGAATCGAAACATCTGTTTTCCTTGCCGACTCTTACCGCGTTAATACTTATGTTTCTGAGCTCGTCCAGTAACGCAAACAACCTCGAAGGGATCCAGTGGTCTGCAGTTGTTTGTATTCCTATCATTTGAGAAAGTACAGAGAAATCAATTGTCTGGTACAGCATCATATAAGAATACACACGAAAAACCGACGATATGGGAACGCATGTCAAGTATGGAAGTAGTGAAGAGGCACATGAAGCACACACATATATACTTGTAAGGTGCGTTCTGAACAAAGCTCTATACGTTACTTGCCATGCACCCTTGACACACACCTAGGTGTCCAGAGAGCTAGTGAAACAAGATGTTTAACACCCATGGAGTTATACAACACCAACACGAGTTCATGGTAAGCTGACGCCTGAAGACCGACGCAAGTCACCTAGGCAGGAAAATCTTCCTAATGTGATCACTTGTATAGAGAGCAACCCCAGATATGAGGACTTGGCTCGAGCAATACGCTAAGGCTTCCTGGAAATATGTCTTCGTACCAGTCAGCCGCACGAGGCCAGACTCGTTACAACCGAACTCATTTCAGCCATGGTGACTCTCGAGGGAAAGGTGAATTACGATTATTATGACCTAAGTCAAAACCAGACCAGACTCGTGTTCATTCGAGTGACTATACCATTTTTATGAGAACACGAAATGCAGGTAACAGGCCCACAAGAACCTGGCTACTTAAAGCCTTAAATAAGGAAACCTCGACATGTAAGTCCACTATATTTGACGTCTGCTGAGGACATCAAGGGAGGCAGGAACTGCAGGAATCCCGGTCGTCCTTCACATCTAGTGGTTCACGGGACGGATGAGCAGCAGGAACCTCGGACTTTCACACCTCCATTGGTTCTCGACTTCGACACCTTGGGTGTCGGACGCCATAAGCCTCGCCAAGCAGAAGTTACTATCCCTTGGGGTCGTGATAATGGCGTGGGAATGCCCCCACAACCTCGTGTCCTAATGGGGGGTTGATGGGTATATTATCACGATAAAAATCTCTAAATAATCTGAAGAGTGGATCAATCTTAACTGATATCGACAGTCGCCATCTTCTGTACATGTGAAGATTAGTATTCTCCTGAACGACGGGTCTAATCGAAATCAGATCTCTATCCAGCCTAATCATAGTGTGAATCTAATCTCGTGTCTGGACACTGATGTTAGAATTAACCGAGCTGGTCCGAAGGTTAATATCAGGGTCAGGAAGATACAATGTTCCCGGCAAATTGTCCTCCATTATAGGCTGGTGCAGTGTTGCCCTCCTTTGGTTATGCATTCTTCTTTGTTCATGTTTTTAATGTTCGTGAATGAATTTAGGGAGACACTTACAACTTGTTTACAGTGCCTGTCGATGTCATTACTAGAAAGGTAGATAGAAGGTATATAGACTGAGGGTTGACAGTCGCTGGTAATAAGAGCTAGACGATTTTTACCATTATTTTGCAGTCAGTGATCACATTATCCTTTTGTAAAGCTTGTTCATGAAGGACCAGACTACCATACCTACCCCAGATTACCATACCCACCCTACACTACTATACCTACCCCATACCATCATATATACTCCAGACTACCATAGTTACCTCAGACTACCATACCCACCACAAGGTTATTGTACTTACCACAGACCACCATACATTGCCTGAACCACAGTACCCACCATCAGATATTGACAAAACAAATACGATAACTGCATGCAAAACAAGGCAAGACAGACAGTTTACTAATATCAAGAATGACAACAAAAGATGCACATATCTCAGCTTTTTACTTCAGGGTAGCGACTAACATCCTTCTTTCCCAGAGTACCTGGTGGCTATATTCCATCAGGATGTTTCCTCTTTTCTTCCACTCAACCTGTCCTGTACCAAGTCAGTATATCTTGTACCATGACAGTATATCCTGCACCACGTCAGTATAGTCTGTATACCTCATGGTGTTCCTTTATAGCTATTTTCCTGCCAGTTGTTGTGTTCGAGGGAGCGGTAGGTAGGGAAGAGCCTTCTGCTTTGCTGTTCTCTATCCATTTGTATAGATTAGGAGTTTAGGATCCTATCCGTATCATCCAACAGATAACTTCATCATAGACCATCAGATCCCGTGTTACTGGACTTTCCTGTGTACTCCTTTATACCATAAACACCCTAGACCACTATACCTATCATAGGCCACCATATACATCTCAATCCATTACACATATATCATCCCAGGACTACCATACATACACCATACAGTCATACACTCTCCCGGACCACTGTACCTTTCCAGTCCAGCTCCTTCCTCCCCGTGTCGTAAATAGGGCCGTCAGATTTACGAGGGTGTGTGGGATACTCTAAGACGAGTGATGGAATGTGGCAACAAACATTTGACCAGAGAAACTTACCCTACCGCCCCTTCTTCACTATACCCCCCCCCTTTCCCCCCCCACCTGCCCTCGCACCCACCCCGACCTCTCAGCCAGTATGTCGGCATCTGAGGACGAACATTTTAAGCCCTCGTTAGGCAGACGTCGTCCAGGTGTCTCCCTTACGCTGAGAAGAGAAGAATTTAGCCTTCAGTTGCGTGTGACTGGATGATGTAAACAGCAGCATCTTTAGGCCTCCTGGGATAACATAAAAAAAATTTTTATCAAGACTCTAGATGCAGCAGATGAGGTAAGACGCCTTTGGCGACCCTGCAGGATGGCTGCGCCCCGGTTGGTCCTTTATGCCTGGCCAGCCGTCTTCCTTCAAGCAGCGGCCGCGTTCCCAGGGCCCACAAAACCGCCACAATGCTGGGCGAGGGACGGAGCCGCCCCAGCTGCTGCGGGCCCTCACACCGGGCCACCTGGTGGCCCTGAGGGCACCTGGAGGGTGGTGGGTCTTGGAGTAGCGAAAGCTATGGGCAGGGCGGAGAGGGGATACCCAGGAGAAGAACTGAGTCTCCGAGAGGCATCTCCTGATCCCCTGAAGCTATCTGCGGGTGGGAACCTAAGAGTAACCGCGTCCTCGACAGGCATTCTCCATCCTCATGAAGCTATTGGCAGGTGAGCACCCAGGAGGAACTAGTAAGTCTGCAGCCATCTACCGTTCTCCTGAAGGAGGCATACCTCGCAGGAGGAACATAGAGACCCTAGACACCTGCATGAGGGCTAAAGAGTAGAAAGAAGGATGTAGGAGTAAATATGACATCTGAAGGAGGGAAGGATAATGGCATTATCGCATAGATGAGTTTTGCTCTTCCTCATAACCACATGGAACATTCCCTCAAAACATCAGCAGAGGGACGTCTGCAACCACATCCAGGGATGTCAGGTATAGACAGAGTACGTCACAGCGGATGACGTTACACATATGTAGGTCCTGCTCATTTCAGTCGAGCAATGTCACATCAGAGTACTGTGCAAAGTACTGCAGTGGGTGGCGTCGTATACAGATACAGTCCATTACTCTGGATGTATCACTTGACTGATCATACAGGTGTGCATGTTACAACCGAGGACATGTACAAGTCTGCAAAAAGAAAGTTTTATTCCTGTAAAAGCAATGAAGAAATGCGACCATTGAGGCAGAAGAATATCTAGGAATGGGTAAGAGTAGGAGGGAATTTTAGAAAATGTAAAGGGGCGTGAGGGAGGCCTATGGAGGGAATAGAAAAAGAGAGATGATGAAGAAAACTCGTTGTCAATAAAAAAGAATGGAGGAAAGTTAGAGAAAGCATAAGGTGACGGGATATGAGAATTTAAAGCATAAGGTGACAGAATATGAGAATTAACAAGTAAAGAAATGTAGGTGAATATAAGGAGGGTAAACATAACAGAAAGTGAGGGAGTAAGAAGGAATAGGAACTGAAGATGAGCATCGATGCAAGTGATGGAGATTAGAAGACTATGAGGAAGAAAGAGAATGAGGTCAACTAAGGCAGACTAGTAGAATATGAGGGAGTGTGAGGGTAAAAACGAATGAGGAAGAGCGGTATAATATGAAGGTGTCCTCCAGCTGCCAGCAGCAACGCCAAACACTCTCCTTCATGAATAATGTCCACTTATTTACCCTGTAAACAATACGAGAGGGATGCTGTTGTAGGAGTTAAGTGCCTCGGTAGAGACATCTCAGATGGTGCTAGTTCCTCAGATGATCTCAGGTCTCAGCTGGTGTTGGTGGTAACCTCCCACCACCACCACCTGTTGTGACGGTCTCAGGTGTTGCTGCCTCAGCTGGTTTTGTTGTCACAACTGCTTGATGTGACTCGGTTGTTGTGATGGTCTCTTCTTACGTGGATGAAATTCTCAAGAAATTACTGGATGAAGCTTTTGGTGATACTAATAAATCCTTCTAGGCTTGATGATGTAGGAACTTGATGTTTCATTTAACACACGAATACCATAGATGAGACTTTCATTCTGCCTCGAACTCCAAAGAGATACTGGCGCAATAGGATGGAATTATGACGTCAATAATCCCGCAAACCACCCACACTCTAGATTATCAAATAGAAAGTTGGTAACTGCTCTAAAGAACGGGTGTGGCTGACACAGACGAGAGGCAGTGGTACAGACTGTATAAGTGGATGTGCTGAGACTGAGGCAAATGGTAGGGATAGAGCCTCAGACCTCGTCAGGTCGTATCATATATCATGAGGACAACGTTTTCTCTTCTTGTACATCGGTGCCACATACACCACACATGATGTGAAGTAAGATGCGCAACAGTTTTTCTTAACTCGAAGCAACATTGGTGCAAAGTGCCGTTACAACCTGCGATGTGAAACTGTGACAACTCCTTCAGTGTTTTTCCAGACGGGGAACATGAGAGCATCACAACCTCGCGCCTACCTGGCGTTTGTGCAATCTTCGTCTTATTTTCAACAGATTCATCGCCATCTGTTGTTAACGCCTCTGTTTAGTTCCCACGTCCAGAACGGCAAACTGTCTTTGGCTTCTGGCAGTTAAAAAGAAGCAGTTCCAGTGAAGACATGAATAGATAAGTTAATTTAGTATAGATATATTATCTTTCGAAAGAAGTAGATCTTTCAGCTTTAAATTTGCTAGCAAGAGTGACTTTACCATGACGCTATCTCTCTTCTCGGCCTCAGACATTCATTACCATGATCACCTGAGACTACCCAAACAGTTGCCCCAGTGTGAGGTGTGGCCTGACATACCCCGGCACTTCTGTCGGTTGTACCAGTCTTCTGCAGTATCGTAACATGAATAGCAAGTCACCTAATACTCGATCACTACGGCAAGGCTTCCCATGAAGTGCAGGTTTTATATTTTCTGCTTTCAGCCATTGTGAGCAAAGATCGGATATGGTTGGGAGTGATATGAACAGCACACGACGTCCATATTCACTCTTATCAAGCTAATGATCGACCATTATCGACGCCCACTAATGGTACTCTGATTAAGCGGTAAATATTTGTGAAAGACGAAGTACACAGATGGTCTGAGGTTGACTCACGAAGTGTGTTGCGATGGTTGTCCTTCGCCTCATTATTGTTAGTCTCATATTCTTGAAAACTCAGGAAATACTGTTATTCAGAATTGCATTGAGTCGCATTTGGGCAAGTATTCATCGACCACAGTTCCACTTGCTGATGCCACAGACATCATACGTGGATAATGGCTTGTTGGTCACCTGGAGCCTACCTAAAGGTCGTGGAGGTCACTTGAAAACAGTAGATATGACCAGAGGATTTAAGGGATCACCTGAGGTTATCAGACTTCGCCAGGAGGTCACCTGAGGACAGGAGGCATCACCAGGAGGTCGTGGTATGGTCATGAGGTCAGTACACATCACCAGGGGTCATGATGAGCCACATGGGACCAGAAGACAACACAAGGACCTGTTGTTCCCTAGTGTTGCTCAGCTTTACGACACATCAACAACGCCCAGACAAACAACAACCTCCTGCCAGGTAATTTTCCGCACGGGTTGCCTGCAGCACGTAATACTCTGGCCAGTACACGTCTCGTGGTCTGTTGGGTGGTAATCTTGCTGGCAGGTTTATCCCTTTAAAACATTCAACTAGGCTGTTTATGTGCGGAGCTGGACTACGCCCACCGTCAGGGAGCCCATCCTCTCTCCGTCAACACCTGAGAATCCATGTGTTTCGTAGTGGTCGGCGGTCACGCTGATAGTTTCCCATGACCTAAAAGTATGGATACCAGCAGACATGTCTGCAGCTGGCCGGTGAAAACACACAATCCATTTTCGTCTTAATGTCGTAAGAAACATGACGATTCTTAAGGAAGAGGATCGAGGGTTCCACAGGACTGGCCAGATGTTAGGTGGTTGCTGACGAGCATTTGGGGAGCCAACCCCGACCACAACTTAATTCAGTGTCCCGCTTTTTGTGTCTCGGTCATGAGTCATGCGTACACCAGCCGCCCGCCCGCCCGCCCGCTCCCAGACACTGGGGATTAAGATAAAACTGGCTTAATTAAGGTTGATAACCTCCTTCATCTGAATAATGATCTTGTGGGCCCAGCTGACCAGCTGCGTCCTGTAGCAAGGTCGCACCACCTCCACTGGTGGCCCTTATGACCTCCACTGGTGGGGCCCTCATGACCTCCACTGATGACCCCCTCATTAATGAGTTAGCAGCTTGTATATCCGGCCAGGACGGAATCCCCTCCGCGTTGGGTGTATCCGGACACCATTGTCATCCACAGGATGTACAGTAACCCCACATATATACACAGCTGTGCATCCGGTTACAAGTATCATCTACGGAATGAACATTAAACTGATACAAACTTAAATGTAAAGAAACACTTTCGTCGGCTGCATCGGTCAGGCTGCCAACAGCATGGGGCGTTTACTGCAGTAGCGGCAGTACTTCCAATTGTAACTTGTTAAGCTTCCCAGACTTAAAGAGCTGCGGGAGTATGTTACGGTCAGCTTCCCCAATGCTTTAACTTCGTGAGTAACTGAGGAACTGGAGGGCAGCTGTCCACGCTGGTGGAGCAGAGCTGTGCGACGCCCTGACTGAAATGGATTCAGTCACTATGCAGCAGACTCTTGACGCTTCACGCTAGCCAGAGAGATGTTTCTCCTCTTCTCTCACTATCTATTTGTCTCTCCCTGACCTTCTTGCTCTCTCTCTCTCTCTCTCTCTCTCTCTCTCTCTCTCTCTCTCTCTCTCTCTCTCTCTCTCTCTCTCTCTCTCTCTCTCTCTCTCTCTGTTAATTACATTTCCATCAAAAATATAACATTTTCGGTTAATTTCTCTGCCTCCAGGGGAACTTTGGTTCGACGTCTTATTACATAAATCTTACCGAGATAACATAACTAATTATCCATGTAATTCATACCCTCATAATTATTTTCTTTGCTTATTACTCGAGACACTTTTGACAATCACGGAAAGAGAAACGAAGGTTGGGTTGCTATCAGAAGGTTATGTCTGCAGGAGGTCACACCACGGGTGACAAGTCATCATGGGCGAGGCTGTGTCGCTGCTAGTGAGCGAGTGTACAGCTTTGTTGTGTATCTTCTCACTCCAAAGAAATCGATCATTTCCCTGCTACTGATTACAGCGCACCCTTGAAGCTGCAGGAGCCCCATGAAAGGATCGTGGGTTTATATGATTAATCGAATCAATACATATGATTTCTTTGTTCATTTATGTTTAATGAATAATTTTCATGAAGGTATCCAAGATGCAGTGATTTCGGGAGAGAAGTGAATCTGGTGAACTATCGAGCGGATATCCTGCGCCATTTTCCTGAGAAATGATCAAGACAGGAAGACGAGGAGACACATTTTGGTCCCACTCACAACTTTCGCTCTTCCTCTGCACCTCATCTTACACACACACACACACACACACACACACACACACACACACACACACACACACACATAGATGTTATGGTTTCCCTTGTGTATGTGTGTGGGGGATACTGAAGTACACATACATACATATACCCACCCTTCCCATATGTTAGATTATATATATATTCAGGGCCACAGGAGGAGGAGCGGTACTGTGAGAACTACAGACTGGCCAAGATGCTTCATAAGGAGGAAACACCTCTCCTACATCATAAGTCGGGAAGATCGGCCGATCACCACCTATAAAACACACAGAAAAACCTACCATCGTGCATCTTACGTGCTGGAGAGTAGTGTGGTATAGCACTGCCTCGCCCCGATCGTACAGAACAACAGGTATGTTTCTCAGAACAAATATTGGAGGATCGTGTTTCACTCCGACTGGTCCGTCTGAACCTGTGGTGTTCTCCCCACAGAGCGTTATGTCCGGGATCCAGTGAGGGCGTTCTCAGGGGTATCCCCGTGTGTCTCGGGTCTAGGCTGGCGTTCTCAGGGGTTCCACATGTGTCAGGGGTCCAGGGGGCGTTCTCAAGGTCCTGTATGTGGCTGGGGGCGTTCTAAGGTGTACACCCGTGGGTGGTGTTTCCAGGGGTTTTGTCAGGGGTCCCATGTACGTCTGGGGTTCCTAGTGGCGTTCTCAAGGATTTTCCTGCACGTATGATGTCCAGAAGGGAGTTCTTAAGGGTCCCTGTGTTTCCAGGGTCCAAGCTGGCTTTCGCAGGAGTCCTTCCTTCGTCTGAGCTGCTTACTCATCTTTACCCAAGCCTGGCAGAATCCTACTCAGTCTTCGCTCACCAACCAGTCTAAGACGTTCATGTATTTCTTTTCTGCTGACGTCGAGTAAATGTTATTGTCACGAGACCTGAGGGACGGGAGGGTTTCAAGGTGGTCGCTGCTACGTCAAAGAACACAATGATAACAGATTTATGAAGGTGTTCAACTTTCATGTCCAGACGAATATATGTGTAATTACTTACATATAATTATATGTTTTTACTGTACGGGCGAGGAGTTGCTCACTTGTGGGGCTCCATCTCTCTAACTTTCTCTACCATCATACAACTCTTAAACTGAGCGCTGTTCACATTCAAAATTTCACCTATTCACTGCTGTTCTTATACCGTAAAAGTATTTCTTTACAACCATTTTGTGGTTAACGTGTGGTTTTTAGGCTGCATGAGATTAAATGATAAGCTGTAGGATTAACGATAGTCGACGAGAGTTCTGTTTAGTTGTTAGAGACACACATGAGTTCAACGAGACGCGATAAAAGTACACTTTTTTACGCAATTGTTCAACAAAGAAAAAACTGCCCGACAAAGGAAGCTGCACAAGAGGATATAACAAAGACCTGTTGGATATAAATGGTCAGCGAAGTAGTGTTGAACTGGACGTGGTCAGCGTAGTAATGCTGAGGAGCCAATAATCAACGAAAGAACGTTCAGGTTAACAAGAACGATGAAAGGTTGAGATACATCTGGATAACGAACTTACTTTAGGATAAACATAGCCGTTGAAAGACTTTGAAGAAATCTATGATTAACGAGGAAATGTTCTCGTAAACTAAACTTGTTTGCAAATAGATATTAGGACACACAGGGTCAACGATGGAATAATGAGATTCATCTGGTCAACGAAACGAAAGAGAATGACTGTGGTCAACGATGGAATCTTGTTGTACACCCGGTATACGGATATATTTCGAGATATTCAAAATCAACTAAGGAACATTTGACGAAATATGACCCACGAAAACGTGCAATGATTCGTGTAAAATTCAAGAAATGACTAGAAATGAGAGTCTGTGGTCTTCGTGAAACAAGGGCTGAACGAACAAACGTTCTGCCTCAACACCTGCTCCTAAGATGACGGTGAGAGCGTCACCAGGGAAAGCCCCACTCCTCCGTCCTAGATAACTTGGGAAATTCGTCTGTATGAAGATACCTGGGACCCTTAGCTATACGTGCGACAGGTCAGGGGACACTGCACTATACTGATGTGATCATCTGGAAGTGTCATCGTGTGAACCCACTTCCCATACTCTCATTTTACCCTTAAATCATGGCATTTTTTCCTCCGTCATGATACGATCGTGATGAGGCGCTCATCCCTGATTTGCTCTGACCTGCTAGTCATGAGAGCTGATCCCATGAACCAAATTGCAAATGATCGCCCCATGTCACCGAGGAAGACAATTGGGGTTCACATTAACACATGGGATCCACCCGGATGGTTGTGTACAGTGAGGCGGTGGAACATGCGATCTTCTATTGGACGACCCTCATGCTGGGCTGACTCGGGTCAGCAGATCCCGTCAGCTGCACGCAAGTCAAGAATACCTTTTGCAAAGACGGAAAACTTAACATAAGACACGTCATTTCTTAGATTAAGTAAAATATAAATGAAAATGGAGATCACTAAACCGTTTTCGAGGTGGCAGAAGAGAGACTGATGCTCTACATGATGAAACAAAAATTTTTGGTGCTTGTGACGTCACCAGTGGCAGTAGAGGCCGCAGGTGCCAGCCAGCAGACCGGGCGGAAACTGCCCCGGGATACCCAGCTGTGGTCTGAGATTACCCCAGGACACATGTTTCTGTAATTCCCAGAGAGAGTGTGATAGTGTTCGTAGCCACAGCTGTCAGGTGTCGCCCAGGTGGCTTCTGCAGGTGTGGTCCCAGATGGGTATTGCTGCAGGTGTAGTCTCAGATGGTTGCCGCTGTAGGTGTGGTCCCAGATGGGTCCCACCGCAGGCGTGGTCTTAGTTGG
Organism: Panulirus ornatus; assembly: GCF_036320965.1. Lineage (NCBI taxonomy): Eukaryota > Metazoa > Arthropoda > Malacostraca > Decapoda > Palinuridae > Panulirus > Panulirus ornatus. The sequence continues at coordinate 1,532,179 of NC_092258.1, read as the reverse complement.
TTCCTCCTGCAGTTATCGCACTGAGTGGACACTGATGCAGTTGTGGCGCCAGAAGGCTCCTCCTGCAGGTGTTGTCATAGATGGTTCCTCCTGCAGGTGTGGCAACAGGTAGGCGCTAGCGGAGAGGTAACCCGACATCCTGGTGCGATGGTATGGTGGATAGAAGGAGAAATAAGAGGAGGAAAGATGTTTGAAGACTTTTGAAGACAATGCAAATCTGTTTTTAAAGAGGGCAGATCTTAGTTGTTAGGAAAGACCTGAGGGGTTAAAATGTTCCAGAGCTTCGCGGTGCAGGGAAAGTAAGAGATATCACAAAGGTTCACCTCTGAGATGCCAACCGCCACACACTGATCATGACACGCAGTTGCTTACAGAGTATTACGTGATCTATAACATGCCGGGGGCACGCAAACAGCCAGTTCTCGGGAGCGGAAACCAAAGAAATATCCAGAAAAGTGAGCTGAACGCAAGAAAGTTTATATAGCAAGCGTGGCTTAGGGTAAGCAGGTCAAATGTCTAGGTCAGACTTTAAGAGTCTATCTCTGACTCTATCTCGTAGGCAGAACTAGAGCCTCCCTAGATGTGAGAGTTGTACTTCATACAAAGGATGACTTAATCCCTTTTATAATCGGATCAGCTGTTTAGAAAAGAATATACGGCATCTGAACAGGTCTCCCAGCTTATTAGAAGCAATCTTATCTATTCGTGTAATGTGGAAGTGTCTAAGGTAGGTTAGATCTTACCGTGATACCAGGTATGTTTATGATTTTGAATGATGGAATCACAGAGCCATGAAAAGAACTAGGAAAGTTGAGAAGGAAGGAGACTGATTGACAGAAACTAGGTATTAGAGGCAGTCAACTTAACCAGATTCCGTTTGATCCACGGGAAAATTGTGTCCCGGTTCACAGAGGAAGTTGTGGCGAGACGAGACGCAGCTCAAGCGAGAGACGATGGTCTGGACTTTGAGAAAGTGGAGGAATACAATGTTGAGTTGTTGTCAGTGTTGAGTCGTCAGCGTCATGTCGCGCAGAGACCTCCTTTACTGGACTTCTGAGGCTTCAAGGCTGCGCTGCATTCAGTAGCAAAGGAGGAATGAACTCCTTGGAGTTAGTTCTTCCACATGATTGTACGCCTTTCCTTTCATTGACGATGATACACCGAAGGTGACTTCACACACACACACACACACACACACACACACACACACACACACACACACACACACACACACACACACAGACACAACACAGTGAGTGGTTTGCTCTGCAGCACATAAATCTCACAAGTCCGGTTCGTATCGTAGGCAAGGCAACCGGCTCACAGCCAACCCAGGACTTCATCCTTCCCTCCAGGGATGGTCGATAAATGGGTACACAGCGTAAGGTAAGGAGGTCACTGTCACTTATGCAGGAGGTATCCTGTGACAGGAGCCTGAGGATGACGTCCTGTGGAAGAGTTGCCTCAACTCCCGACCAGTTGAGGGGAAAGTGGAGAAGGATGGTGCAACTTGAGAAGATTGTAAGAGTAATTTAGGACGAGATCGAACGGCTTTCATGGTTGTGTGGTTTACAGAGCCGGGGAAGAAAGAGAAGTGTACCACAGGAATTCGCACGTGAACTTTAGTGTACATAGGACATGTTACCTGGGGATGAGGGTTCAGCTAGTGAGAGGGTAAATGGAATTATATTGACTGGACGAAGATTTATATGAAAACATGTAATGAAAAAAATCAACGAAACAATATTTACATATGTAAATTTTACGTGACCTAACGCGCTCTTGCGGTATGGTTTCCCGAAGGAAACAGTGGCATGTTTTACGAAGGAAACAGAATAATATTTTACTTTAGAAAAGGTTCGTGTACAGTTATATTTTACCAGGAAAACTAGATACAATGGGTATACATGAGAGACGGTTGATGCTAACCAATGACCTAAGATTCGTGGGTAAAGTGACCTGAGAAGCGTGGGTACAGTGACCTGGGGAGCATGGGATACAGTGACCTGGGAAGCGTGGGTACAGTGACCTGGGAAGCGTGGGTACAGAAACTTGACGCAAAGTGGTCGAAAGTATACTTAAGACATCTAGACATCATGAAAAAAATGAAAAGAAAAAGTACATGAAGTTGGGATAACAGCAGATGTAAAAATACCGGAATTTCAAGGAAGAGAAAATAGCGCGAAGAGGAAGGATAAATGAGGCAAAATGACCGACAAAGAGATAAAGATTAGGTAGATCATTCTACCTATTGAAGCAGTGATACCGTGACTCATTTGTGAAGGTTCAGCTTCCCAATATCGTAACTCATATCTCGTGATTTTTTTATTCAGTGTGAGTCTGTTTACCTCACCTGGACTGTTTACCTCATCTGACTTCATGTGATAGCCAGGTCTGCAGCAGAGTGGATATAAACAAATATGCCTGTATATGTAATTATATTGTGAAATGCGAGAAAACATTGATGACCAAAGAGAGAAGAAAAGGAAATAAATGAATAAACGAAGAGAAATATGCTATGAGACAGGCAAAACGAGAGGGAAAGAGAAAGGAGAGTAGACAAATGAACAGACAACGAGAGAACAGTGACAATAAGAAAGACTGATATACAGAGGCAAGAGGAAATAGATAGAGAGAGAGAGAGAGAGAGAGAGAGAGAGAGAGAGAGAGAGAGAGAGAGAGAGAGAGAGAGAGAGAGAATATATACCTAATTAGTATGATTTGAGATGATAAAGCGCAGTCCATAATGACTGTGTTCTGGGGTATGGTTATGCACCACCCTACTACACTCCCTGAGGCTCCCTTGATAACCTCCCTCCCTGCTGGCCCTTCCCAGCTCGGGTTTCGCTGCTAAACTTTCCCGAATTTCCTTCTTGATTGCCTTCTTCCGGTCCGTAATGGATGCCTGAAGCTTCTTTAACTTTAGGTGGGAGTCCAGTAAACACACTCGGTCATCGTAGGCAAAGATATCAAGTGCAAGAGTAAGTGCGACTTACCATGTAAGTCTTCAAGGGCAGTGCAAGGGTAATAAGTGTATTAACGTAGGGAGTGAATTAGCCAGCAGTGTGAAGAGTTATCATGTTCCTTAGACTTGAAGACTCAAGACAAAGATTCGGAAATGTTTGAGATTTTTGTTTAGTTGTGTATTTGGTAAATGAAACATAACATTCCTATTTTCCCACATATGGTTAATCCGGTCTTTGAATCTATTAGTCTTAGACAGTACTTTCAACTTGTTTTTACAGGGACTTTAAACCTTTTTAACATCAGTGTAACTTGTTAGTGAGCTTAAGATGGGTTAGCTTTACTGATTGTGGTGCGTCCAGATTTACCTGGTTTTGTTATTCAGCTTTAATTCATAAGATTTCAAAGCAATTCTCTAGCGTTGAATAGCATTTTCATGTACAATATCGTACAAAATGAACTCGACTCTGTCTACATCATCTGACAGACATATTTTCCGTATTACATCTCGGATTCAGCTTCATTAAAGAAAAATCAATGCATATTTGCTATTGAAGGAGATATTACACAAAACTAGAAATATCATTCATTTTTATTCACAAAAAGTGTGACAATTGATACAAAAATATATTTATTCTACACTACAACCATTTTGAGTCAGTCAAGTTCCTGTACGAATGTGGATCCTATAATCTTCAGGTAGAGGAGGAATGTAGCCAGCAGGCGCAACCCCCGAGCCTTCACCGGTACATTTCACCAGCCTTCGCCACCAGCACCCTCATCCTTCTTTGGTCCTCAGCTGTCCCCGCCGCCCTAGGCATGGCGAGCACGTGCCGTAGGCTACTACTCCCCGGCTGTCGCCTAGGGACGTCTATGGAGTAGTTGGTACATCGCCTGGTAAACTACTATATTCTGCAGACAGCAGAAAGAGACAGCAGGAGACCAGATGCGTTGTTGATACCAGACTGTAGCCCTCCGGAGGTCCAGGTCGCTCTTCTGAGCTCAAGTCTCAATACTGTGAAGGACAAGAGAGATACGTTAGAATATTATAGTTGCTGGTCATATATCATTTAATGGTGATGCGTCTACAATGACATAACTTCAAACATTCTACATAAAACTAAGCAAAATCATTAACAAATCTAACTTAAAAGTCAGCATTGGTTAGTTTCATAACATTAACCTCTGTGTACAGAACATATCCTTAACTATTCACTAGACGGTAGACTCGTTATACGTGTCAAGGCCAAGACTTACCGATAAGGGTGTGGCGAAGTGTGTCCTCGTGTCAGGTACAGCGGTGAGGTCAGCGGGAGGAGGCCAGGTCATGCTGGTGCCTCATGTGGTAGTGGGCGCAGGGAGGGAGTTCCATAATAACGTAGAGTTGTGGCAGCTAGTCACTCCGTCAGCAGGTTCTCACTGTCCAAGCGCCCCAGCTGACTGGACGCTTCTTCGTCGCCTCCGGCACTACCTTAGTCGGAGGCGACGATGTTCACGTCACTTTTCACGAACTTTCAACGCAGTCCATGTCCTCTTCGGAGGACGAGTCTTCGTCGCTGGTGCCCAGGACGTCCTCGAGATCGTAGATGTAGTCGATGACAGACTGAATCAGTTCAAGCTTAGTTACTGGACGATCCTTGGGACAGAGGGGAACCAGATGCTGCAGGCGTTCTAGGTACATCAGTACCTCAGCTCCCTCAGTCTTAGTTGGGGCCTTGTGAACCTTGCCTTCCATTACACCCATGACGGCCTGCACAGGCGACACACAGCGTTGAGCCCTCATCTTCATTCACTCGGCTTGGATGTAGCACTGGTACTTCAAGGCGTTCACCACAAAGGGAGTAAGTAAATTGTAGTGCAACCGACGATTCCGCGGATATATATATACATCTGAGGCTAAGCTCCTCCCCCGGAGCAGCGCAGCCACTCGGAAGCGTCCCAGCCGGGTGTGCGGTAGGGTGCTAAGTGGTGAATTTAAGCTGTGGAATAGATTTATCATACAGTACAATACACTGGGATATATGCAAGAACCATTATCAGGAATGAAAGTATCTAAAGATATCTCTCAAGAAACGTAATAGATTACCAAGAGATTAGATGGTATGATATCATCAGCTAGAAGGAACGTCAGACGACAACAGAGGCGGGGACCTGGGAATGCAGCTGGTGGTTGGGTGACGTCGGCGGTGTGCGTCAATACCGGTGGCCGTCCTGTCGCACATCTGGCCTCATCTGTCCACCTTGGCCAGGTTCCCACGGGCCTGTACAACTGACCTGACCCGACCTGTCTGCCCTCCCCTGCCCACCCGTGACTCCTGTTGTCCACACAACCCGACCCCCGCAGGACCTGCCCCACCCCTCTCAGCTTCCGCCTGGGTCAACATGAGACGCTAAGCCTCGCCTCGCCTCGCGCACGTAATGGTAAGTTATGCTTTAATCCTAAATTACGACATGCATCACCATGAAGACATTCTCATGACTGCTTGATTCTGTCATCATGCCATCATTATGGTGGGTCTATAATGTTTTAGAAAAGACATATTGTTTACATGAGCAAGACAAAGCCCACGCCCTCCTCCCCCACCACCCAGGCTGCCTCACCTTCCCGCCCACTGCTACCAGTTTTCTTCAGCCTCCCTGGCAGTAACGCTTCATCTTCCTGCGTACTATTGTCCATATGCTACACCCGCCCAACACATCCCTTATTTCTTGAGTATCTGCTAAACAGTCTCTCTCTCTCTCTCTCTCTCTCTCTCTCTCTCTCTCTCTCTCTCTCTCTCTCTCTCTCTCTCTCTCTCTCTCTCTCTCTCTCTCTCTCTCTCTCTCTCTCCTTAATTTGACCCATCCTTCAATTCGTGTACACTCCCCGCGTTTACCACTCAACCTCATTTCTCTTACACGCAAACGTTTCCCTTACATTCCCCATGCTTTCACCCTCCTTCTCCAGCCCTCATACATTTATCCTGCCCCCTCACACGCCTCATACACACGTGATCCTCCCAACACTCCATACCAAACATAGCAGTATACACCCTCTCCTGACAATGGACTTATTAAGGAGAAACCTGAAAGTTTACGTAGCAAAGGATCAACATACTCCGACCCAAAGTGGTCTTTCGAGGGAGATGTTACAACTCTTAGATGTTCCGGGAAAAAGTTAACACAATGGGTATTTAAGGAGTGCTCTTACGAACACACTCTTCCGGTGTTTCGAATGTTGTCGCATGAGTCTCGCTGATTTGTACGTTAACTTTTCTGTACCTGATTTTTTTTATTTTAGTATTACCTCCATTGTGTGATGTTACTTAAGTTAACTTCTGTGTGATCATCGTGATTCATATTGTTATTTGTTACCAAAGGGAACATGATAGTATCATCGAGTTATCTCTTGATGTAGTCACATGGAATGTCTCATACATCACAGAACTTAATTCAACTGTGATTTTTATCTTTAACTTCATCAGTGGACTCAAATGAATTTGCTGATTTCAGTTTTTATTTCCCTTTTAACAGAAGTAAGAGTTTTATCATAAACTTGTGTATATTGACATTTGATTCCTCCACGAAACAGTAATGCCAAAATGTACAACGTTCGTCCCTCCTTTATCCTTTATTACACGTTTCTCAAGAGGCTGAAGTACAAGCTTCAACTCATAACAATCCAGTAATGAACAGACGCTACGTGCACAGTCTTTCGAACTAACAGGTTTCTTGAGGCGGTATGGATGAATCCCACACACGTCGGAGCCGTGCCTGTCTCCGGGTAGGCCCACATAGGCCTAAACTCTCCCACGATACGACAGTACGGGTCCCACAGCCCCTTATCCCCCTACCCTCCCTCCTTTCCTCTCCCTCCCCTTACCCACCAGCACCACTAAAACAGGTGTCGAGTGGTCAGGCAGGAATGTCATTCATGGCGGCAGGACAGTCGGAACACCTGCGTGGGCGTCATTTGTTTAAGGGCGGCCACAGGTAATTATAGCGACAAAGGAAGCCCACATAACTCTCTCTCCCTCCCGCCCCGGTCCCCAAATGTTATCGCCAGTCGCCCGGGTTACCGTCAGACCTCGCTCCTGGTTCTCATGACTGATCTTAATGGCAATCAGCGGAATGTGACGAAAACGGTTCTGCGAACAAAATAACACAATCAAAGGTATTTTTCAGAGAGAGAGAGAGAGAGAGAGAGAGAGAGAGAGAGAGAGAGAGAGAGAGTACCTACGACGACATTTTGCCGTGATGGCAGGAGTAGCGCGAAGAGCTCGACGCTTTTTGGATGACGTTTCTGAGGACCGTCAAACCTCTACTCACTTGCGTGAGACAGAGAGGAAGATAATGAAACAGGAAGAAGGATTTTAGAAACAGTGAACCTCACCACATCCTCCCTATCGTTCATAGACACTTTGTCTAAGTGTGAACTGCTAGTAACATGTGTGGGTGTACCAGGATGTTGATATGAACACTCACAGAACATTTCTGAGGAAGCTCTGTTCAGCACATCCCAGGGGGTATTTCAAGGGGTCGTGATTATGAACAATCTCTGAGGTTGTTCCAGGGAGAATCACGTAGTGGTCGGTTCCTCTAGTGTGTGGATGTTGAAAGCATTGCGAACACAAACTGTGGGTTGTTCCAGGAGGTCGGGGAAAAATACAGTGTGAATTTTTAATGAAATTATGCGACATATCAAACTGCACCAAAGATACTCTGTCGGTGTTCCTAAGATAACTATCTGCAAACATCCATTGGTGTGATCTTGATGTGAATCGTGCTGGCACACCAGGGGGATTGTAGATGTTATCATGGCGTGATGTATAGTGTGGAAACGTAATGGCGAGACTAAAAAAGAGTTTGTGTTTGTGCTGGGTTATCCAGACTGAAGGTTGTAATTACTCTAAGACTCCTTTTATCTTAGTGCCGATTGGAACACCTGGCATCCTAATGTCGAGTAAGGCAGCTGCTGTCCTTATTATCGAGTGAGGCATCTGCTATTTCGGAGCCGAGTTTGCTATCCGAAGTGGTCGAATGAGGAGCATGCTGTCCCAAGGTCGTGTAAGAAACCTGCTATCCTAGTGTCGACGAGACGTCTGGCGGACCACAATCTTATTTCGTGTTTTTTTTTAAATAACAATGTTTGAGAATGTTCTGTACATGCAGTGAGAGAGAGAGAGAGAGAGAGAGAGAGAGAGAGAGAGAGAGAGAGAGAGAGAGAGAGAGTAGGACATGTTATTGCCAGAAGCATGGAGGAGGGGAACGTGGTTCCTCCGGCCGTCCAGGGTAATGACAGCGTCAATAATGGTACTGCCACAGCAGTACAGGCGTGGGAAGTGTCTACTGCTGGCTGGCTGACTGACAACCCCGGGAGATTCCCACACTTTCCGAGGGGTCCAGGACTGGTGCGGGGCCGGGGTAAGGAGGACTGGCGGTTGAGGGGGAGGTCTGGGGGTCCCCTGGGTGTAGCATGAGGCAGGATACTATGGGGTCTTCACGCAGGAGTAGAAGGACTGGCAGCGTAATTACCCAGTTCTTCGAGGCGACCTTGGATGGGTACTGGGAAAACCAGTAGGGGCTGAGAGCAGTAGTAGGGCGCGGGGAAAACCACGAGGGCTCTCAGAGGAGCAGTAGGATGCTGGGAAAGCCAACAGGACCCAGGGAAAGCCACGGTGGCCCAGCGAAAGCCAGGAAGGCGCTGGGAAAGCCAGCAGGACCCAGGGAAAGCCAGTAGGGCGCGAGGAAACCCAAGAGGATGCTGGGTAAGGAGAGAATGCTCTAGGGAAAGTGGAGATCTCACACTTTGCTTATGAGTATATCTGCTTATGTCTGAGGCTTGTGGACTGTTGTGAGCGTTACTTTACTTGTGAGAAGCAGTGAGCTTGTAAGTACCAAAGTCGCCATTTGTTAAGTTTCTGAGTAATGGTTAATCAGTGTGTGATGATTTTCAACAGAACATAGAAAGAAAAGTGACTGCTAACAAGTGGGTTCCGTAATGATCATTCCACAAGGGAGATAGACACTCAGAGAACTAAGCTGTTGGTTCTGTTGATAGTTGATAAGGTATACAGGGGGGGATATATGGTCTTATGAAACTGTCAAAGAATGGGTTTTACTCTATCCTGTTTGCACAACTGTATGGCAGGGTTATGAATGGATTATACTCTATACTATTTGCACAACTGTATGGCAGGGTTATAACGGTTTTGGTCGTTGTAGATCTACATGAATAGGAAATGGGTAAGCATGGGACCTGAACTTAGTATGCAGGGGACCAGGGATTTCCACTGGACTAGCGCTAGTTTAACCATCTGATGGTCTATGGCGACCAGCTTTACAGTACCACTAAATTCATTTATTGTATAATGTGTGTGTGTGTGTGTGTGTGTGTGTGTGTGTGTAGCCCGCAAGTTGGGGTCTACAATCCACCATAGATGCCAGCTTCCAGGTTCTGTAATCAACAGTAAACTCATAATTCCAGGTTGCAGAAAAATACTGATTATTTAAGCGTTTTCTTTTTGCATAAAATGACTATATGTATTCCAGGGGAATGTTTCTTGACCGAGTAGTGTGGGGTGAGTGGGGGCAGATGGTCAGCGGGCACCATCAGGAACGGTAATTACTGGAGTATTTCACAAGTGTTAATTATGTAAGTTGTGAAATCATTCACGGAAATTTGATTGGCCATTGATGAAGCATAATATACTTTAACCTTGACTAAACATAAGAAGCAGAAACTGATTCTATATCGTTGTTCATAGAAATAAATTCTGCGATTCTGCTATGGTTGTGTTAGTGGAAAGAACTATATGCCATGATGTAGAGATGTTCATGGTTTGAGAGATATTGTGTTACTGGATAGCAATATATCTTTTGATTATAAGCACACTGATTTTCACCCTGAGTTCCATTAAAGGAACAGAAGTGGAAAAAGTAGTTAAGAAAGTAGCGTTCAGTGAAGATGTATCACGAGGATGGAAGATTTCATGATTTTATAAAGCGCTTCTGTGTAGTTTGCCTTTCGTCTTGTGGCGGACGAACCCTGCCCAGTACTGAGTGAGTGTGGGTGATACAACACGCGTCTTGACTTTCCTTTCTCTCTTCCAGAGAGAAACGGCCTCTCAAGGTATCTGTACATAATCCACACAGACACACACACACACACACATATATATGTATATGGATGGGGTTGTACAGACAGATCTCTGTGGGCTTAAAACCCACAGGAAGCGTCGGCGGACCTCCCATCATTGCCTCCCTGCTATTGTTTACCATTGATCAATAGTCTCGGGGATAGTGCTGGGGGTCTGAAGCCCCTATTATCCCCCTCCCCACTCACACACGTCCCCCTGGCGGCTGGACATTCCCACGGGAGCGGTAGCCCGCACCAGCTGGCCTGCCACACGGGTATCGATCCCTCGGCCAACGGTTCCTTTCCTCCCCGCCGAGCCAGCGGTCCCTCCCTCTCATGTCTGTTCCCTCCCTGCGTGTCTCATGGTTTCACATGGGACACGCATGACCTCGCCAGAAGCAGATCTTAACCTGGGAAAATGAGTTCGGAGATTTTCTTTTTCTTTTATCGGAGTTTTGGTCATATTCTGTTTATAATATGTTTGGATTACGTCTTGTTTGTTGGTCAAGTCACAGTCTGTCGCAGTGTATTGGACCTGTACATTTCTTGTATGTCGGAAAATATCATCAGCATCTTAAGCACGGCCGTACCACCCAGAGGTATGATAGTCAAGCCATCATACCTCTGGGTCGTACCGCCGGCTGCAGAGTCGCACCGTCGTAGGTCCTTGTTTGTTATAGATAATGACTGTCTTTTCCACAGTAAAGGTCATGAGATCTGTACGTTTTTAACTGAGGCCAGAGAGAGATTGTAACCACCAGTTCCTCAAGGACCGGGACACAAAGGTTCCCAACACTCGTGCCGTCTGAGAGCAGCCACATGGAAAGCGCTTTGGTGGGTTTACGAGTTGGTCTCCCTGTCCCACATATCATGTTGCCTCCTTCAGGTCGAGTTTTTGATCAGTTTCATCAGTAGATTTCCCACACCACGTGCTGTGTGGTGAGGACAGGCAATCGACCTACTTGTACGTTGAGAGTTTAGCAAATATCGATGAGTATCAGTCAAGGTCCACAGGTTGGCTGAGGGCCTTATGGAATTGATGGGGTAGTCAGGGACATTCACACCCCTCCCCTCACTCGAATCCTTCCAAACTCCCTCTCCATTCATATCGTAGGATAACCGTCAAAGACCATCAGGTCAGGTCCTCTATTATCTTCCTCATGTACTTCCTTCCCCCCCCCCCCCAGCCAGGCATCCTTCCTCTCCCCCTCCCACCCAGGCATCCTGCCCTACTCGCCTCCCCACACATCCTTCCTGACCTCCCACCTGCCTCCTGCTCTGCCTTTCCTGTTATACCGGTGAATAAGTTAATCATCTCTCTCTCTCTCTCTCTCTCTCTCTCTCTCTCTCTCTCTCTCTCTCTCTCTCTCTCTCTCTCTCTCTCTCTCTCTCTCTCTCTCTCTCTCTCTCTTTCATTGCTACTCACTTGCTCTGTCTCTTCACAAAATTTCGTGGTAGGTGTACGTAGGTAAGTAGGTAAGTATGTAGGAAGGTAAGTAGGTAGGTTGCTATGTTCTCTCTCCTTTACATTAATTGTTATTTTGTCAAAAGTATCTTATCCAAGTCATCTTATTTACATAATTGTCCTCGTTCATTTAATTCTTTGTATTCATCTTATTTTCTCTTCTTCTTCTTTCCCTTTTCTAGTTCATCATCACCATCGCCAAGCATAATTTATCTCATGTTTCTCATAATTTTATCAAGCTTTCCTGTGTCTGTTTCTAAGGTTTTCAACTGAACTTCCTTTCTCAGACCAGAGTCTCAGTATCTGTTGCCCTGTTCGAAGTAGATCAGGTGGCCCTCCCCGCCCATACACTCCCTCAGGTTCGCCAACCTACTCACCAACATCAGTCCTCTCGTCGACACGTGAAGATGGTGCTAAATAGTTGCGAGTTTTTGGCTGGATCGATTTATATGTAAGGATGACAGGTTCGGCGGGAGGAAGTGCACGAGAAAGGTAGATAAAGAGGACCTGATGGTCTTTGACGAAGCAGAGGTGGAGCCATCGGCAGGACTGGTTAACAGGCCATCTTACCTGGTTCCTGGCAGACCAGCACCACACCAACCTGTCTTGCAAAATCATGTTGAGATGTTTCTCCCAGGCCAGCTGAGGGAAGATACATGCATTCCCGCCTCCTCAGTATGTTGACTCCCCAGGCCAGCCAGGGGAGGAAACCTACCTCCTCAAATCTATAGTTTATATCATGATTCATGATATTTGTAATTTATATTAAAACTCCAATTATCATTGTGCGACTATACATACAACGAGTGTGGATGTCTTATGTACAGATATCCTGAGAGTCTGTTTTATAGTTACGTCAAAGGAGGACGTTAACTTTTATTTCGTATAATCCTAAACTCATGAGGAGAGGAAGCCACTTTGAACTTCGCTGTGTTGTCTTGGTGATGGTAATGGTGTTGCTAGTTGTAGAATTATATGTGGTGGGTGTGGTGTATGTGGTAGGGTAATGGTATATGTAATAATGTGGTGGTGTATGTAGTAGGGTGGTGTTTGCGATATAGTGTACGTAGGGCGGTGATGGCTTAGGAAGCGAACCAAAATTTGCAGACTACATGAGGGACCGTGGGAGAGAGCTGACTGCCCTGTCGCCGTAAGTATTTGCCCCACCGCTCCCGACGCCTGATATCGACGTCTCCCACGCCTCCCCTGGGCACGACACGTGCCCCACACACGCTCACACCCACAGCCTAACAAACCAGGCTCCATCACTCATAATCTACCCTCATAAAACCACACGACGAGGCCCTTGTGTAACAGCTTCTCATACAGCGTAGAGAAGACCCGAGACCAGCACCCAGGCCCTGCACAGGACGTGAGCCACAACCGATGGTATTGACTCACTAGAAGCTCAGGTAACCATTTCCCCTAAAGCCTTGTTGGTTCCCGCTCGACGTTCGCATCCCTTGTAATCCCATCAAGCTGAAGTTGTTGACATTATGTACTAAGATACAGAGTATTAAGCCAGGACTGGGTGTTCGGACAGGTTTCCCACGATCATGCCATAATTTAATCTCGCACTTACTGCTTGAGCACGACCCTTGAGCATGACCCTTGAGACGGACAGTATACTAACTTTGGATGTGATTACCAAACCTTCAAGGGTCAGGTCAGTGGGTCGTACTGTCGTAGCAAGGGTCGTACCGTCGTAGTCAAGGGTCATACAGTCAAGTTCAATAAGTCATAAAATTAAGCGAATTCCTTGTAAGCTACTTGTCAGCAATGTAAACATGATTATGTAACTCTATACCTCGTATTCTTAACGCCAAATCTACGGATTTTTCCTGAGGATTAAATCGTAATTATTGGTTACATTGGAACTTCATAAACTATTCACGATGTTTGTACAATTTGCATGATATTTGAATAAATGTTTGCGCGTTTTTTAAGCACACCAACCTTCGTCTTCATCGCACACTATCCTTCTCTGCAACAGACACTGCGATTCAAAGGTAAGGTTGATAAATAAACACAAGATTAATGAATAGAAAAGTCAATATTTATTTCCTCGACGCTCGCCGCAGGTGGCCTGTGTACAAGGCGGATTCGGAGCGTTCCTCTGTGACGGCTGTTAGGTTGTTGTATTGTAGTTCGAAGTTTAAAGAGAAATAGCAATGAGATAAACATGCTGTTTAACATCAGATGTAGTGTTGTTAACAAAATTATTTCTTATCTCAGAGGTACAACCTATTTTGATTGATAGTAATGATTAGAATTGGTATTTGTAGTTGTAAGACTTGCAGAATTGAAACCCTCTAATGCTGCGCCTTTCGAACCTTAACGTATACACACATCGCTGTATCGTTGTAATGTGCGTTGTGCTAATTACTTTCATCCTCTCTAAATCATCATGGCTGGCCAGTATCGGGACAAGGCTTCTGCAATCCAGTGACAGTAATAATTCTAAGGTTGAGGACTATCAACATTTAGTCGCCTGATGTACTACAGGTTTCTTGAATCATTGTTTCCCTTTTTAAAAATGTCTTTGAACCATTGCAGTCCCTAGCAGCATGTGTCGGGTTATATAAAGATTCCAATCCTGCTACAAGATCACGCCATTCCTTCAGTGTTCATGATACTAAAGATATGATTCGTTTAGATCAAGTTGATAGATGATTGGATGGTTTATTGAACAAATTGAACTATCAAGTTTCCGCGTCATAGTAGATTTCCGAATACCCGTGGTAAACCCCCAGAAGCTTTCTTCATGTCGTCCTTTGATTCGTACGTTTAAGCTCCGTCTTTTAAGCTTTCTCATACTTTTTTTCACATTTTTGGATGTTGTCATTATTCACGTTTTCCATACTCAGTTTACTACAATCATCCACCACACGCACAGTAAAATTACTGTTTCAGGTGCTGGTAGAGTTCAGCCTCACCAGTAGAATGGAGTCACACCAGTAGTGTGGCTACACCGGTAGATATTAGTGTCACCAGCAGAGTGTAGATACACCAGTAGCGTGTCGGTACAGCCAGTGCGTGACGTCTGGCAGGTGTAACAATATTTACCGTGGTGTAACGCGTAACGCGTCCCACCTTCCTGACGCCGCTCTGGCGCGCAGGGCTACCACCATTGTCTGGGAAGTCGGTAGATTCCATTTTTTTATGTCCACGTAATGGCTACTTTTACAGGTACTCTGGCTACTTACAGTGGTGCTGGCGACAGGGATCACAATACCTGACGCTTGACGGGATCACGCAGCCGCTTCCTGGCTATTACCAGCGATTTAGCCGCTCCGTGGGCAACTCAGGGGTACACAAACCATAATCCCTGCTGACCAGGATCTCGTAGAATATGTCGCACCGTACTTTAGGTCTTTTGAACGGCAATTTTGTTTTTAAGGGAATTTGTTTTTTCTTCATTTTCTTTGTCATATTCAAAGGTTACTACAAAGCCAGAAAGAAGTGATGTGATTATTTTTGGCAGTCGAACGTGAGGTAGGAAGTGCCTTGTGCAGGTGACGTGTTTTGTCTGTGATGGCCAGAGGGGCGTGTGCTGTCTGGCGCCACAAGGACTGCCACCTGCAGGTGTTGTCGACAATCCTCCCCCCCCTCCCCCCCCCCACACACACGTGTCGGGTTACCTGCTGCCAAGAGCTCCTCTTGCTGTTACTGATGATGACCAGGTGGTGCTCTGGTGGTCGGTCAGCAGAGACCAGGAGCGTCTGATGGTCAAGTAGGAGTTGGTCATGGCAGGATGTTGAGGTGGTAGACCATGCTTTTTTTTTGGCAGATGATGACCAGGTGACATTGTAAATGTCGTTCAGGTGATTTTGTAATTGTTGACCAAATGAAGTTGTAATAGTCGACCAAGTGACGTTGTAATAGTCGACCAGGTGACGTATGTGGTGAGGAACAGTACTTTCCCAGCGTCCTACGGCTCTCAGCCCCTACTGGTTTCGCAGTACCCTACCAGATGACGTTTTAATAGTCGACCAGGTGACGTTGTAGTGATCGGCCATGTGCTGGTGACTGCTCTGCTTTTAATGAAAAGGTGCCATTGCGTTTACCCACGAATAGGTCACATCGATTGTGGAATATGGCTGTTACGTTAATATGTCTGGTGCTGTACCGTCATTCTCCAAGACCGTGTGGCAAGGGTACCCCACCGCATAATGTGCTGTGGTTGGTTCTCCGGTCCGCTTGTGTCTGTCGTAAGAGAAGAGGATCCTCGTCTAGAAATACTGATACCATCTTGGAATGCAGTAATCTTGATACCTTATGAAAGGCGTTCACATCGAAGATGATTTTATGATGCCTCATCGAACCTATAGTCTACATAGATTATACCTGGTAGTAGGTTTGATGTACATACAATGATATATTCATATCCTTGCCTCCTTGTGACATTCTGTTTTCAAACTTCTTTTGTTCCTTTGTTTCTGAAGTTAACCAGTGCTGGCATGATAGGTAGTATTCATTTTACCATTTCCTTTCCTTCGGGAGGACTAAACGTAAGAATCTTTATTTCCTGGTCAATCTTCTCTACTCCTTTATTGACTCAGTTCAACCAGGCCGTCAGTAGAGACATGAAGTGCCTCATCTAATGCGAAAGGTTCGAGCATATGGTGGTCAGCTTTAGTCTGATTCAATATGGCCGCCATTCCACACTGCTTAGTATCGCTGATGTAAACACAGGTAAGAATGAGCGCGTGGAAGCAATCAGTTTACACACCTGACGTTCCACTGGTGTGTACGTCTTGAAGAGCTAACAGTGATGGACGAGACCAGACCTGACACACTCAGATCGCCACACAGACGGATGCCCTTTTTGGTTGTAATTGGTGTATGTTGCGAATGACGATTTATTCGGTTAATTGTGAAGTAATATTATTCATATCTCCACGACGTTTCATGAGTAGATGTAGTCTTCTGTGTCATCTTTGTTCATGATGATGTTCTCTATACCAGCCCGTGGTAGTTGCCTGAGGTCTCACACTGGCTGTGTCGTCACAGCCTCACACTAACTCTGTCGTCATGCACTCTCACACTGGCTCTGTCGCCACACAACATCACACTGGCTCTGTCTCCACACAACCTCACACTGGCTTTGTCATCACACAACCTCACACTGGCTCTATCGTAACACAGCGAGGTAGAGCAGTTTAACCTTCAGACACTATGTTTCTCGTCATGAATTGAGAACAAGCTATGTTTTGTTACGACCTGAGGACAGGGTGCAACTCGAAGTGTTTCCTTGTTCCACGAGACCAAAACAAAATATATTTTCTTTCGCTGCATTTTATTGCTACAGTTGCAAGTTGAAATTTACTTACTTGGTTTAAGTGAGAGAGTATGTGGGGAGGACTTAGAAACATTTTACGGCGGACAAGTTAGTCTAGTTAGTACTGCGGTGCGCCTTCGCTTTCGCCACGATCCGCGGTAAGCACAGCTACTTCTTTATAATGTAACGTATTTTAGACGTTAAGTTTGTGACCCACTGTTAGAGAGAAAGTGAGACAGTAATCAAAGGTGTCAGGTTGAGGTCGTATTCATGTGAAGTTACGTATTCATTTGCGTATTTGTGTTCTGAGATATATGCATATTTACATCAGTAAGATAAAACACGACAGCAG